>NW_022990526.1:1019323-1113191 GCF_902827175.1 Gymnodraco acuticeps
AAGACTTCATTGTGTTTGTCTTTCTTGGTTATATAAAGAGAACTGGATACAGCGTCCGAGGCGGGGCCCCATTTATTCCTATGAGAGTTGCTCAGTGGCGCATTAAGTCCAAAATGGAGCAAATGTAAAAGTACCTGTGTCTCGGTCCATAGAGCATGCGCGTTTGAGTTTTCTAACGCCAATCTTTTAGCCAATAATGTTTTAGAAAAAGGGCTATACAAGTGTTCATGATGGGTAGATTATTAAGCTAAATACAGACGTCTTTAGCCCAATGTAAGTCGATGGGAAAAATGATTTTTGGGCAAGGACTAGAACTGGAGTGTAGTGCCATGTTTTGGCCACTATGAACATTCTCTTCCTGATGGCTAGGTTTCTGTACATTGTTGTCACAATCTCAAGTGGTTTGACACTACGCATGTGTACTTCCTCTTCTTAGTCCGTCAAAATGGTACAGGAGCCATAAAGTAATCCTGTCCAATGTTCCTTTGTCCTTTCCTTTATGTCGCCTCACATTTTTCATCATATAGTGATCACGTGCTAATTTTCATTGATGGGTTGTGTGTGTGTGGGCAGGTGTATCTGGTAGTCCTTGAGAAGGGTAGAAGGACCATAAACCTTGTCTTTCTCCAGGAGCTGCGATATCAGCTATCAGCTAAACTGTGAATTATATTTGATAAGGCTATGGCCTCATAGGTATATTGCGGTATACTGACATGTATATCAGTCTATAGTGACAGTCAAAATATATTAAAAGGGCACCCTTTACTATATGCACATACTGGATGTATGTGTGTCGCTGAACTATCAGCTTTTGTGATATATGGCTTACGAGGTTACAGATTCAGAGCTGATTTACAATGGCAGTCTGTGTAATGAAAATCCTTCTTTGTGTTTTTGATAGGCTACAAGGGTATATGTTCGTGATTGGGGGCTGAACAGAGTGCCATTAGGAAAGATCAAATAATAGTCATTATAATGCTGCCATATAGGTAACCTGCTAGAGCCGGCAGCCCATAAACCTGGGATATGTCCCCACTGCGGAGGACCCGTGTTTGGAACAGACTGGGCCCTTTACACATGTCATCCCCTAATTCCAAATCAGGCACTGAAAAATAATCTTAAAAAAATGAAATATAAAGCCATTACTTTGTGTGTGTAGGTCAGCAGTGCCTTCATAAAGTGGTGCTGGAATTAGTTATAAAACCCGGAAATAAGTTAGCCTTTTACCACTTCCAGAACGTGTTATTTGTTATATGCCTGAAATGTGATCTGTGGCTAACATCAAGGTTTGGTTTGACAACATACAATGCGTAAAATAACGCCCTACTTGTGAATGTCCGAAGATTCTATGTGTATTTAGAAAGGCGGTTGCTAAAATGAGCCTTCTTAACGTCATCACGCCGAACATTAGCCACTTTTTAACTTGGATGGTGATGCTCGGCCACGCCACCGTGATGTGTATTATTTATAGATTCACGTTAGCTTTTTACTCCTGGTGATTGCATTTCCGCTTAAAAATGATAAAGGTTGTGTTAAAATGTGTAGATTATCCTGCTCAACAGAGCGTCTAAGTATCTTAAATGTATGTTTACCACAGAGTTTATTTTCTGCATTATTCCAAAATCCAATGAAAGAATCCCATTGCTTTTTATTGAGGGAGCCCTTGTAATGTTGTCTGGGTTGGCCTAAAAAATATGTCATCACTGCACCACTCTATTGTTCTTAAATCTTATTTGGCAGAAAACTCAAATGGGGATTTTACCGTGTGTGTGTGTTTTATCATGTGTTTTAGGTTATTGCTATGTGCAATAAGCTTTTGTGTGTGTGTGATTCCAGCAAATCATCAGTCAAATTGCTGCTGACGCCCGTCACCTCCATCTGTACGTCTTTCTGTTTTACACACCCACCACATAACTCTTCAAGAACTCAATGGCTTCAAACAACACCTTTAATAGTCTCATATGTTACAGACGTGTCATGTTTCACATGATCACACACACAGATGGGTAAAACAATATTACTGGTGTGGCACATTTTGAATAGGTTCGTAATGTTCCATTAGTTTGATTGCCTTACAAACTGTCACACATGATGGGTAGAAACAATAACATCTGAATCGAGCTAAACTCAATTAAATGGCTGTTTTTATGTTTTTGATTTAATTGCTAAGTTTTAATATTGTTCATTTACGACACAAGTGACGTGAGTGGATTGTGACACTTAGACACGGATACATGGAGATGAAAATGCTCGCAGAAAGATCCGCACACAAACACACTTTTGCTTACACCCACACACCCTCACACTCTTCAAAAGCAGTGGAGTGGAATAATGGACAAGGCGATGGAATAGTGGGCAGATTTGATCATTCACACTCTTAACCACCAGCCATCTGCTAAATGCATGCATTCTTGTCTTTGTGTCTGTGGGTGTGTGTGTGTGTGTGTGTGCTTGTGTAAGTGTACACACACACACACACACACACACACATGGATCACTATGATTCCTTAATGGCTTGGACGAACACTTGTCATGTTAAACAGCGTAACTCTTGTGTCTTGCGTCTGAGATACTAATTAAAAGAAAAGAAAATACGTGCTTAATAACCGAAAGCGATTGCTTTGAAGGCGATAAGCATCTGAGGGCGAGGGGCAATATTTTGGGGGTTCTGGTGTAGCCAGTGCATATCCTTGCCAAGACTTCCTCTTCTATGCATTGATCAATGGTTAACAGTTTGATTAGCAACATGAGACACAATATTGGAGCTGAGAGACAACATCTACAACCAGATTTGTCGATCTCAACACGGATTGTTTATCTGCATGATACCAAAGCTTGATTGGTCAATATGACTGTCTACAAAGAGAGCCCAGAACGCTTTGGATAGCAATATCTTCATTAGTATATGCTAGCAATGCTACATGTGTGTGATATTGACTTATTTATGCTTTCT
Source organism: Gymnodraco acuticeps (assembly GCF_902827175.1). Taxonomy (NCBI): domain Eukaryota; kingdom Metazoa; phylum Chordata; class Actinopteri; order Perciformes; family Bathydraconidae; genus Gymnodraco; species Gymnodraco acuticeps. The sequence continues at coordinate 1,022,277 of NW_022990526.1, forward strand.
TATCCAGTGGTGGTATAAATACACAAGATGCAAAACTGTACAGCAAAAGGATTCAAAATGACTGTAAAACACAATACAAACCCTTCTAGATACTACAAATATGTGAATTGCTTACAGAATAAGAAATTGCAGCGTACACTACAACCGTCTTACACATTAAATAGAACCGATGCTTTAAGATACACAGGGCTCTCTTTCCAATTAATGGATTTCCCCCCCACAAAGGTCATACAGACTTGGCTCATGCATCATTATCTCTGTTACATAGAGTCTGCTCCTCATGACAGGATAAAGAGGAGACAACAGCGAGATCTCAGCGTAATGAACCTCAATGTTTCCTCTCACCTTCACCTCATCCTTCTACTTTTACCATCCTCCACCTCCACTCTCTGTACACCAGTTATCCTCTCTACATCCATCCACTGTCCTTCTACCTACTCCAAATCGACACTTTCCTTTTTTTGAAAGCTAAAAAAAGTTTTCATTTTGTATTTGTTGTATCCCTACCCATACTGCAATACTTCCTTCTAAGCTTCTACTTTCAGAGCTTTGTATTGAACATAGCTATTCTCTCTCCATGTCCTTAGTCCTCTACCAGTATTAGATAATGTCTTAGCCTTTACTCCTCTGCTCGCTCTAGCCACATTGCGTATCCTTCACCAGGCACCTCTTTCTTTCACCCTTTCCTCTAATGTAGCCAATCATTTCTCAGTCACACCTTAGTGTTCACATGAGCGTGTGTGTATGTGGACTCTTCATCCGTCAGAGCCACAGACAGACGTGATCCAGACCTGATACATATGTCGACCCTCAGCGGGGGAACCAAGGGGGGTTAATTGAGTAATGGCGTTTGCGAGAGAGGGAGATAATACCAGGAGGCAGGATGAGACAGAAGACTAGAGAGAGGGAAGGGGGAGATGAGAGCATTAAGAGAGCGGGAATGGCGGATTGGTGCAATTTGTAAGAGCATATGAAAAGAGGAGGGGGTCAAAGAGAGAAAGGGGGTTAATGGCTGGAGTGAATAAAATGGAAGACACTGGGAGGCTGGTAATTAAAGAATTGAGAAAGGGACGCCGGAATAAAGACAAATGCGGGGTTAATGGTGAAGGTGTGCGAGATGGGCACGGGGTGACATCATGAGGCGGCCCACCAGCAGGACACAGAAGATTGATTTGAAGTGATAGTGAAGGGGTTAACGGAGTGATTGAAATGAAACGAAGAGAGAGGCAGAGAGGGTGAAAGTGAAAGGGTTAATTATGAATATAATAAGCGATGAAGCCAGTAGTGTTCATGGACCTTGGCTGTTAATTAAGAAAACACAGCTGCACCTGGGACCCACCTAGAATAGATGGATACTCAGCACTGCATGAAAGTGTGTGTGTCTGTGTGTGTGTGTGTGTTACTAATTGTTATTATTATGAAGTCCACCTCCTCATGGATTCATTGTGCTGATGAATTATCTTAATTAAGTACTTAGATAGGGGGTTGTTGGGGATAGACAAACTGAACGACCAGGGGCATCATTACGGAAGCTTATCTCAGGACCACATTCGATTTTTAGTAAAAGGTTAATATATTTTCATAACTGTTCCATAAACCTCCTAATTCAGAGATTTACCAAGTTAGTAACCCTCATTTAGAATGGCATTGGTTCTTTCCTAAATTGTAAATCATTTCCAAATATGTGCATTTGCACTATTTGCAGTGCATCTTCCACAGGGAAAATACAACATAATAAACAACAAACAGTTCAAACTATAAAAACGACAAGGGAAATGATGGGAGATGAGGATAATTCCTAATATTTAGTGTTATATACATCCCCCATTTATCCTATCTTTTGTCAAGGTTTGAACTTTATTTTAAATTACTTTTTTCCATTGCTTATATTTAATTTACAGGATCCTTTTAACTTGCATTTTCAGTTTAAGGTTTAAATCTTTTAACCAATTCCTTGAATTTACTCAAACTGTATGATGACACTTTAAGTATATATATATTGTTATTAAATTGTATCGACTGCCAAGACAATTATATATAATTCATTTGAGCTAAAATGTAATGCCCATCCTTTTTTAAAAATGAATTATGGCATGCTAGCTAGCCAGTGGCAATTTAGAGATGTTGCTATCCTGGCTCCAAAATGGTGGAATGAGCTCCACATTGACATCAGGACGGCAGATAGCTTGCACATCTTCCGGCGCAGACTGAAAACTCATCTCTTTCGACTCCACTTCGAGCAATAAAATGACTAACAAAGCACTTATATACTAACAAAGGACTGGCTTATCTAAAGCTAGTTGAGTAGCACTTGAAATGGTTTGGCTCTATGAAACCTGATGTACTTATATGTTTCTGTTTTCTTCAAGGTTGTATCTTCCTGGTCGAATGCACCATCATGTAAGTCGCTTTGGATAAAAGCGTCAGCTACATGCAATGTAATGGCTTGTCCAACCTAAAGAAGCCTGCCACTACATTTTAAACATAGATACAGGCAGGATTCAAAAATCCAATTTACAATTACAGTTAGGATTTCATAAAGCTAAGACAAGATAGGAGGTCTGAAATGGATTTGACACAAACATAAGTTTAACAAATGCTCTGTAATAGGGAGAAAGGACTTTAGAATTAGGATATTATTCTGTAATGAGGCACAAGATGACTCAACATTGGTTCACCATATTCCTTTGTGTTGGTTAGACTGTGTGGATCAGGTGTTAATGGACAAAAGGTAAAAGGTAGCTTTAAGTTTAGGAGTAGTAGAGGAGGAAATGTCAGCTTGAGCAACTAGCTTTTTGCCTGTTCTTTCTCTTCTTACAATAACTGTGTTACAAACCTGGACGACTTCATCTCATTTTCAGAGATTAGAAAGAATTTGAGATTTTAGAAGGCTTTCAAAAAATATGTTGTTGGCTCCAGATCATGAGGCCAAGGCAGCGTAAAACTCCTTCATTAGTTTCAGTCATAACATCTGTTTAAAAACTGTATATGTAGAAATCATTGGTGAAAATCCACAAGTAAACAGGTTTACAAGTACTTATGATTTATTTGGTTCCAACTTTAACTTATTGAGTTTATAAAAGGATCTAAAATTCCTCATCAAAAGAAACGTTCTCAATGGGTTTCACAAGCTATGGCCAGGTGAAAACACCTGCAAGTTCCAAACAAATGAGAAAGAAAAAGAAATAGCTTAATTTGCTTGATGAGAACAGTTGAATTAGATAAGACTATTTTAGCATGCAGATTTTTATTGTTATTGTTTTTATTGTGAAGACTTGCCAATCCCACTCTGTAGTTCATTATGATTACACTGAGACAGCATCATTTGCTGCTTGTTCTAATGACTTAAAAGCCTCGAGTAAAAGTCATACAGGTCTATTATGTAATTTGCTTTAGCCCAAGGCTGTTTTAAAAAAAAAAGATGTCCATAGAGATCTTTATTGAGAGACTGTATGTCGTCTGTATGAAGGTGGAGTGTCCCTTTAAGTACTCATCATTCAGCGTCGAGATGGATTTGATTCATGCTCTTGTGAATAGAAGATATGATCTCTTAGGAAGACTAATGTAATCACTCTGTGTTGGCGATGAGCTTTACTCCGAACCTCAATCATCAAGATGTTAGAAGGACCACCTCTCATGTCAACCTTTTGGAAAGAAAAGCAGTATTTGTTGTGTGTATGTGTGTGTGTTCGGGAGAGATTTATTGTGTACGTGTGTTTTTAATCACACACACAAAAAGCTAGTAGCAGTTAGCAGAAAGATTTACATACATTGACAGAGTAATGCGCTGGGCCGTGAGAGCTTTATAAAGAGTCAACCTGTCCCTGAATGTGTGAGTGATGATAACAGGCTCATTTAATTGCCTAACCCCCTGGCGCACACACACACACACACACACACACACACACACACACACACACACACACACACACACACACACACACACACACACACAAACACACACTCAAACACACACTCACAGGCAGATTCTCAGTTCTTCGAGTAGGCGTCACATAATTCCTGTCATTCACCTTGAGGAGGTGGAGGTAAGACAGAACAATGAAGAAATGAAATAAAATAGGAGCGATCAGTCAGCAAGTGAGGGAAATGGAGCAAAAGCTAATCCTAGGTCAGTGGGGTTCAAACAAACTGTTTCTTTGCTTTCATTTTTGTGAAATAGCGGCAAATTCGCTGAAAGCCATACATGCTGTATCAAGACAATTGATTGCGATAGAATACCGTTGGCTTCTATGTATCATAACGTCGTTTTCTAAATCCCCATTCTAGAAATTACATACTTCCTGAGTTAAACCTGATTATACTACAAAAATGTAAGGCTTATTTATTTCCACACATGTTTTACAACCTGGCACCTGCTTCTTGAACCTCGCCTGTTGTGTTAGGCGTGTGCATACTCAAGAGTCAGGCACTGAGAAGCATACATCACCATTAAACACCTAAACATCTTACCCATCCCCCTGTCTCCCTGCTCTTTCCCTTCCTCCCTCTCATAATGAAAGCATCTGCAGACACTAATGAATAGACTGAGGGAAGTTGCACAGCTCTACATAGGAAGAGATGGAAACAGTCCAATCAGGGAGATCATGTCTGTCTTAAGAGTGCCTTGGTGACTGGCTATCCATTTGTTTGTCCAAAAATGTAGTTGGGAATCTACTATGAGAGATAGTAGTCAAAGAAAAAAGAATAATATTGCAAACTCACATCATTATATAGTTCTTTTTTTTTCTTAAAGGTGGGGTAGGTCATTTTGGAGAAACCAGCTCGAGTGCGCTAGAATTAGAAAATACACAGCCGGAAGAAATCTGCCACTTCCTCACAGAGCCCCTCCTCCAACACACACGAACGCGCACATGACCAATGAGGGCACGAGATAAGTTTGTGCACAGATGGAAGGCTGACAGGCAGGTAGGCCATCCAGTTACTTTAGCCGGGCCGGCTAAAATGATTGGTCGTGCTTTTTACAGCGCTACGGCTTCCACAGATGACATTTGTTATGGATTTTTTTGTCAAAGCACTTCAGATATTCATTGCTATCGGGATGTTAAGAGCATTCACTGTCAATCAAAAATACATTTTTATATGAAAATATGAGAATTATTTTTTCTTTATCATCAGTTTAACCATAAACACGTATAACACCATTTCAAATATGAATGACTCTGGGATGACGTGTACTTGAGATAAAGACATTTCTTTGTGAACTTTATGTTTTTTCATTTAGTTTTACAAGATAGTAAACACAAACTGCATCAATAATAACTCTTTACAACTCATAACTCTTTAAAGTGTTAGATTACATCATATTTTCTATTTTTATTACTGATTGCCCACGTTTTATGTTTTGAAATTAAGGTTAGGTTTTCCTTCTCGGGTAGATCAGTTAATGTTGAGTTTATTTTCCTTGCACTGCTTTGGAGAGACATTGGTTGGGAGATTGATTGTTCTCCTTCAGCTGTGAAGAAGATAAGCTGTCTGGGGGTCAGGAAACCCTTTCTACAATTAACCCAATAATCCCCAAATGGTCACAGATTATAGACACGTGAATGGCCAGAGCGCCAATCCTCCATTGTATAGGCCACAACTTCCCCTCGAGCATTTTGAAAGTTTAACAACGTTATAGATACAAGGGTATAAATCATTTTGAGAAAAAAAGTGATAATTAAAGAAGAATCCAAAATCATGCTTCTCTTGCCTCTTGAGAAGGTGACTCATTTGTCTATTAGTAGAAGGAGTAATACATATTTGATCTTATTTTGTGTGTGTTACTGTGTGTGTGCATGAATGTGTGTGAAGTGCATTGATTCAGCTTTAGGACTGTCAGCTGACAGTTATTACTGCTGTGCGTTTTGACATGTTAAGCCTCAGATAATCACCATCAAAACACTTTGTGCGTGCGCACGAGTGTGAAGCCATGCATGTGTGCGAGGAAGAAGATGGTGTGTATCGGTGGGTGTGTAGCCTAATCAGTCACATCTGACAGACGGCAAATCCTACTTCAAAAGCCGCTCAGTCATCCATTGTTATGTGAGAGCCAATTGAATGAGATAAGATGTTGGAAAGAAAGGAGACTCGGAAGGAGAGAAAGGCCGGATACATGAGCTATCGGGGGATGTGAGGGCTGTAGACTAAATCGTGACGTCTGTTCGAACATTTAAAACCTTTCACTCACCAAAATCAATACCCTTTTCATTTTTAACATGACAATTACCCCCTGTGCAAAGCAACGTCCATATGGCGATTGTTTTGGCATGCAGAATGCCAATTTCCTTGCTTATTGAAAACAATCCCAAATATTTGCTTGTTTATTCTTCCTGATTGTGAAGATTTGATGCTTTGTTCTGTTTTTAGATAGTTAGATAGATAGATAGATAAATACTTTATTGATCCCAATTTGGGAAATGATTTTGTTACAGAGGACGCATCAGTATGTTCACACATAAAGTAAACAAATGGAACAGAGAATAAGCAACTAAAAATAAAATGAAAAATATGATATCAAATATAAACAGTATAACAATTCTGGAAAATTAAAAAGTCAAAAATACTGCATATAATTATATAATTGCTAATCCCTAATGTTTCAGCTCTGAATAATGGGTTAGTCGAAGATTCGTCTCAGGCTCTTGGAAACTCTGATGGATATTTAAACTTTGACTGTTATCTCTTCTCTCGTACAAAAGAGTAGTGTATAAAACATTCAGATAACAGTAACCTGATTTGCAACTGGTGCTGCCTCATTCTTTCCCTGATAAAAATTGCAAACTTTAGGCGACTACTCAAACTAGTGATTGCTAATGAACATTATTTGAAACAACTTGATGATAAGCTTCATGAAATGCAGCTGTTGTACCGTTGGTTTGCTATCTGCAAACTGGTATCTGTATTCAGTTGGAGATCCCAATGTTTGGTAAGAAAGACCTCTCTTTAAAACTTGCATCGGAAGTTAGGGTGTCCCAAATTTAGTAGGTTTCACTTCTATCTTAATACGTCACATATATTTATTTGTATATATTAATCATGATTAAGGTGAATATATACACAGGGTGTCCGCGGGGTCTTAAAAAGTATTAAAAGTTGATAAATCAATTTAGCGAAAATTAAGGCTATTAAAAATTATTAAACGGCATTTTCCAAGGTATTAAGAAGGTCCACAGCAACGACAACATGAAACACCCTTTAATTTACTGAAACAACATGTCGGGAAACCCCCTCAAGGTGGCCCCATGCATAGCGTGCCATAAATGCTGCTTCTTATTTAAGTTTCGTTGCCTTGCTCCGCTCTGTGGGGGGGGGGGGGGGGTTTATCTGCTGGTGGACTACCTGAGAGATATACAGCAGGAGAACACGCCGACCACCTCGGAGAATAAACAGAAGGGCAACCATGACAACCATGCTCCAGGGTCTTCTTCGCTGCTTTTGGTGTATTTTGTGGCTCCAGCAGCGCCACTTACAGGCCTGGCATATGTACTACAGCGTTTCCAGCGGTCTAGTGTGAACGGACACGTTAATGAATCGAATGCGTGTGAACGGAAGACTTTTTTGCGTTTGCGTATGCGTCTTACTGTATGCGTCCGCGTGGGGCCGGGGTCTAAGCCAAACTATATCCGGTCACAGAGATCTGCTATTTTAAAGTAAAGTCAACACATATCGACCCTAAATATAGTCTATATTAAGAACGAGAAAAGTCTTAACATATATATCGTTTTTTGTAAACATGTGACAAATGTGTGAGGGTGATGACGTCAGAGCATCGTCCTATGTGCCGGGCTTAGCCCCGGACAGCCCCAGCCCAATTTAACCCCTGGGTATTTGTGAGGGAGCTCCCATTACCCCGCTGAATAGTTTTGTTTATTGGTCAAATACTGGTTTCTAATGGTTTCTGAGGAGTTTTACTGGAATGAAAGAGCACAGAGTACAGAAGCAACAAAGCAGCATACTGCATTAAACCTGACCTTCACAGAGAGGTTGAAGTTCATGTGGAGAGGAGGCTTCAGTAGTCTGTCTGCACTCTGTTTAGTTGTGCTTGATCTTACAATCAATATAGTAAATGTGAGGTAAAGTGTGTCGCCAATGTAACCGGTTAGAACTCAAAGTTGCGATGAGGTCTTAAAATGTATGGAAAGGGTCTTAAAAAAGGTCTTAAAAGGTATTAAATTTGACTTCAGGATTCCTGTATATACCCTGATATAAGTATTTGACTGGACTTGTTGTCAGCAGATACTTCATATTTAAGAACTCAGATCGGCATTGGAACCAAACAATCCTTGGTCAGGACATTGGTAGTTTCTGATTCTTTGTCCACCCTGTTTGTACCAATGAGGGTTGACTACGTACCAAAAACACCTTTCAGGCTTGACTTTTTGCATTTTCAGTAGGATACAAATATTTAATATAATTCCCAATTGTTTACAACTTTTCCACCAATTTTGTGAATAGCATATCCAACTCAATATACACAAGACGTCTTCTTCCCAGTAAGTGAAGTGTGTTCAGACTCCTCTAGTTAATAGGCTCCTCTGGTCTCTGAGTGCTGTCTCTCAGACCTTTACTGGTGGATCAGAGAATATGGCCTGCACAGAATGTGTCCATCTGTGCCACTGTGTGTCTCCATAATGCTGTTCCATACGGCCAACTGTGGTCCACACACAGCCTCAGGGAAGCGGTGGTAGATGGCTAACACACTCACACACCAGGCTCACACCTTACTGCTTTCTTCCTCATGTACAACCATACATGTACACTATGTGTGATGACGACGACACACACACACACACACACACACACACACACACACACACACACACACACACACACACACACACACACACACACACACACGCACACACACACACACACAATCATTTATTTATTTATACACAATATACACACAGTATCTGCATGAGGAAACCGAAGTTGCTATGTTAATTTAGCTGCGTGACAGACACTGAAGTTCTGCTTGTCTGAAGTTCCCTAATGGCGCGTTTCCACTGCAGCGGGTAGCCCCGTTTTAAGCGTCCTTAACCGTCCTCAAGCGGCCAGGCCGGTTTTTGGTGGCGTTTCCATATAGCCTAGTACCGGCCAGCGGGTACTTTTTCCCTCTTTTTCCGGCCCCATAAAATCGTGGTTCCCTCAGACCAGGGCCAGGGCTGAACTAGTGACGTCAACACTCTCGACTGCTGATTGGTCAGAGAGAATCGTCACAAGATTGCGCGCGAGTTCATCCCTAGCGTCGCATATATATCTAGAAGCAAGCTTGCAGCATTTTTATACACAGCATTTTGTAAACGGAGGAGCTACAAAAATGGCTACTTCTAAGAAAAGCACACCGTGGTCGACCGAGGAGGTGACGACGTTCCTTCATCTCATTGGGGATGATACAATCCAGCGGGAGCTCGACGGAACAACGAGAAATGTGAAAGTGTTCCAGGATGTCTCTGCACAGATGTCCGAACGCGGATTTTCAAGGACTTTCCTGCAGTGTAGGGAAAAACTGAAAAAGATGAAGAGCGAATATCGCCAAGTAAAGGACAATAACAACACGAGTGGTGCGGGTCGCAAACAATGGAAGTGGTTCGATTTGTTGGATCGCCCCGCCTACACTGCGTTGCTAGCCCAGGTCCTAAACTGTAATGGAAATGCGCCACGGCCTGGGCCGGCCAGCGAGGCAGCCCGAGGCCAGAGCGAGGACGCTTAGGGACGCTTAAACGGGGCTACCCCGCTGCAGTGGAAACGCGCCATATGACACTGAGTAGTTGATGGAGGGTGCTCAACTTTCAATAGTTAACCAATCCTAGTATTTGGAGCTGTGTGCAGCTGATGCAGCGTTCGGGAAGCAGTGTGGGGGTCTAGTGCCTTGCTCAACAGTGGTGAGGAGGTGAACTGTAACACTCCAAGTATGTGTCCCTTATCCATACCGCGTCCGTTCTGGTACCGGTGACGCTGTGGTTCCCCGGTCCAAGTCCCTACAGACTGCCACGTTTGTAAAATATATTGGTGATTTAATTGAAAATATATTAGTATGTCTGACACGGTAAGACTCTCCCACTCTGTCCTAATGTCTGTATTTTCATTCCGCACAGTATTTCTGTCCCCCATTCATCTTTCCTTCCTGTCTGTCTTGTCTGGATTTCTCATGCTCTGCTGAGAGGTGAGCTGACTGGAGATCAATAGAGGGTCAGCACACACACTGACACAAACCTACACAAACACTGGAAAGTGCTGAGCAGGTGAATTTCATTCATCCATATTCTCCGTACGGAGACAACACTGTCCTGATTATGGATTACCATGGCGATGGATCGATTGCAGCGGAGAGGTCACCCTCCGAGACGTGTGTGTGTCGGAGCATTTCTGTCCCTCTCTTTACATGCAGTGTATCTGAATCTAATGTGTAAAGTGTATTTTCCAGTACATACATCTATTGTTCATGTTTGACTCTTATGGGAATACAAGAGAAGAGAACACGAATGAAAATACATGAAGGAATAAAACGGCAAGATTAAGAGTCTCAAGACTGGGAAAGAGCGGCAGTTGTATCAGATTCATGTTTTAATCGATAAGCTCTTTGTTGCTTTGTGGGTGTATCCAATAGAGCAAAGTGCTGGAACATGATGATTTACATCAGCTGATTTGTAAGGAACCAGTACAACTCCAAGGGGAGATCGGGACCAGCTGGAGAGGCAAGCTGTGAAGGAGGTTACGGAAGAGAAAGAGGAGCATAAAAGGAGACAGGGTAAATGAGAGGAAGCGGAATCATGAAGAGGAGGGAGGGAAAAAGGGAAGCCAGAGGGGAAAACAGGGCTAAGCAGGAATATTTGCTGATGAAGGACAAACTTGAACATGGCCTCTCATAGAAGAGCTGACCTGCCTCAGGGTTTTTCAAATTGTCTTTGCGATCTGCATTTAAAAAAAAAAATGTGAATCTCAGAAAAAGTTTTCGATGTAACTTCTCATGCTGGCTTAACAGAGGGCCTGTATAGATTCTAGATTGACCTTGTCCAAACCTGTCCATCTATCTTCTTTTATGAGTGCACCATAAAGAATTGCGTATTAAGACATTTCTTAAAGCTTTGGAATTACATCCAAAAGGCAGAGAGGGGGATGGATGCAGCACCAACACATTTAAGAGTTAAACAAATGATCACACAGCTTTACTTCCGGTAGATCACTATTGCTTCTTCTTTTTTTGCTTCCAACAGGCATAAATAGTTCTTTTCTTTGGATATGACATAACACATAAATTACACAATGATACAGTAAGGGCCACAAATGTGGGGTGTGGGGGGTGTCCTGCTGGCTTCAAGATACTTTATAGATCCTTTACCAATAAAGGACTGGATTACCTAAAGCCAGTTGAGTAGCACTTGAAATGTTTGGCTCTATGAAACCTGATGTACTTATATGATTCTGTTTTCTTCAAGGTTGTGTCTTCCTGGTCGAATGTACTTATTGTAAGTCGCTTTGGACAAAAGCGTCAGCTAAATGCAATGTAATGTAATGTAATAGATGCAGCTTCTGTGTGTAGAGCTAGGTGGTGCTGTCAGTCTATCCACAGTCACTTTGTGTGTGTGTGTGTGTGGTGTGTCAGTGAGTGATCACACCTGCTCTTTCTCAGGAGGAACAGTTGCGTCACAGTATGAGCTTTGTGATTTTGGAACCTGGATGACACATGTATTATCCTGAATGTATTGTTTTATTCAGATTATTGCAGCTCATTAATCACATTTCCTTTTCATAACACACTGCAACAAAAAGCTGAAATAGCACATTTGGCTGTACATTTGCATATTTGCCCAAAGAGAAATTGATAATTGTTATTTTAGTACACAGTTGTACCTTTCCTCAACCCTCTGATGTATCCCACCCAAAACATCAGCATGTACTGATTTAACACAGCTCTGAATATATTCCTCATACAGTTTAATGGACATGTGCCATCATGTGTAGCCATCCCTCCCCCCCTGCTTTTTGTTGTTAAGTCTAGTGATGGAGTGGTCATTGCTAAAGATATTGCTGACTGCACAAGATGCCAAAGCATGCTTGAGCATCATAGATTTTTCTTACGGTAAGTGGTCATGAGTGGAAATCAAAGCTTAGTGGCGTACAGATAGCTTAAGCATATTTAAAGGTGTGTGTGTGTGTGTGTGTGTATATAAAAAAAAAAAAGGGAGTGCGCGAGCTGCGTGTATACTGTACACATGCATTTGCCTGATTGTAGCATTTTATCGATCCTCTCCCCAACGAATCAATCAGTCCCTAATCGACCCGATTATAAAGGGTATGATGAAAAGAGATGGTTGTGTGTGTGTGCAAGCACTCATGCCATGTTATGCACTTAAATCCTGAACTGCTATTAATCTATCTGAATTTTATGTGCTCTTTTAATTTTAATAAAAGGAAAAGGAACCAACTCTGCACTTCTCCATCCTCTCACTTGCACACACCCTCAGATATTGTGATGCTGAGCATGCACATGCTATTGTATATAGGGCTGCAACAAACGACTAATTTGATAATCGATTAATCTATCGATTAATGAAACGATTAATCGACTATTCAGACTATTATGCCTTGCACAATTTCTCAAACGCTCTTATTTAGCCATCAACTTTTAGATTTAGCTTGAGGTTGTTTTAGGCATGTGGAAACTAACAATGAAGACAATAAAGATGAATACTTGATTCAAAAATACATATATTATTAAATTAACTAAACACATTTTGAACAAAATTAACATTGCTTTTTATTTAAATTAAATAAATAATATTTCACATCAAAATAAACAACAACGTTTTAACAAATCGTATTAAATAATCTGATGACAGACTGTAAACAGAATAGCTGAAACTTTAACAAAATAAATAACTCAGTTACCTCTAATCATTAACCCATGTTTGTATCATTGAGTTAACTCCGTGTGTTGCTGCTAGCATACATAACACCTGACGTGGAAACGTTACTCGTGGATGGGGCTACAGAGCTGCTAGAAAGACAGTCGAACCCGGTGCATTCCTCCGTCTGGATGCGGTGCACTTTTGCTAAATGTTTAGACACATTGTTCGTGTTACCGCCCTTACATGCTAAACTCTTATTGCACTTTTGGCAACGAGGATTGTCCACATCGAGACGGGTAAAGTTTAACCACCTCGGAGCGCGTTCTCTCCGCCATCTCCGCAGTGTGTTGCTGCATGTAGCAGCCGGGTGTGTGTAAACTGCCCCGCCCCCTCGCACACAGACGGGGAGAGAGATCTCGTCTGATCGAAAATACATCATAGACACATTTGTTTGTCTTTTTGCATATTAGAAACGAGTTGGCGACACTAAGACTGCAATATAATGTTTTTGTAGGAATAATACATGACATATATTTTTTAAATGTCTCCAGTACCGATAAAAAGACCAATAACGTTGGAGCTTAACGGCGCGTAAAACACACGTGATGACGTCACCAACTAATCGACGACTGAATTAGTTGGCAACTAATTTGGTAATCGATTAAGTCGATTAGTTGTTGCACCCCTAATTGTATATCATGTGCAGCTCACCGATACATCACTATTTATTGGCGAGTGAGCAGAACAAATAATAATATAATAATAATTACCTTGTGGTCTTTTACCCTCCATAAAATCAAGGGCACTATTATGACTGTAAGCAGGCCTCAGTTTGAGTCAATTACTTATACCTGAGTTGCTGAACTTCAACATAACACTAAGTGCCGTTGTCAGTTAAATTATTATATTTTTGTTGTTAAAAAATATATTGAAACATGGTAAGGCTGTCCTGAGATAAAACCATCCACTGTTGACCAGAGATGGAGTACTCGAGTGCCGATTTTCGGGACTCGTGACTTGACTCGCGCACTGATTTATGCGACTCGGACTTGGACTCGTGAATTCTCGCGCACGATGACTCGGACTTGGACTCGTGAATTTGTTCCCCCACGATGACTCGGACTCAACTTGTACATTGACGCTCCGACTTGGACTCGGACTCGAGCAAATTTTCTCTGGAGTCTGATGTCCTCTATCCTGGCGTGTGCACCTGCGAGGCGAGTTCACGTACTGGGCCCCGCTATTCCAGTCAAAAGATGTCTCAGACACACCCCGCATGTGCTGTATGCTTTCACACATTCTGCTTCCACATTGGAAAAGAGCAGCGCAAAATACTCGTTATGTGGAAACAATATTGAAGAGAAGGGTCCGTAACACATTACTCTCAGGATCGAGTTCAGACATATAGGCTGTCTTGAACACTATCATCAGAGTAATGTGATCAAATAAATAAATAAAGATTCAGCAGATAACACGAAAGCACATGGCTACTTAACATGCAGAATGATGTCATTTTGCATGCTAAGTAGCCATGTGCTTTCTGGGGCTAAATCTTTATCAGTAAACCGATTTAACCGGTAAAAGTTCCTTCAAAATAAGAGTCCCGATCTTATTACTGTCAAAATAAAAATGCAAAACGAAAACTTTACCATAGGAAAATATTGGCATACAAATATAATCACTTCTCATTTTAAATATAGTTTATTTATATATAATAATAATATTAATATTAGTAATAAGCTTTATATTTGTATAGCACCTATTACAAGAGTTGGAGCCAAACTGGCTTCACAGCGGTTCAATAGACAGATTAGTAAAACATGACAGGATAAAAGCAATGTAGAGGAGCAGCTACATTTCAACACATATATCCACGAAGATTAATACATGAAGACTTGTGACTCGGACTTGACTTGGACTCTTCTTGGGTGACTTGGACTCGGACTCGAACACAGGTAATGATGACTCGGAATCGGACTCGACTCGGACACTCCTTGGGTGACTCGGACTTGGACTCGGACTCGAACACAGGTAATGATGACTCGGACTCGACTCGGACACTCCTTGGGTGACTCGGACTTGGACTCGGACTCGAACACAGGTAATGATGACTCGGACTAGACTCGGACACTCCTTGGGTGACTCGGACTTGGACTCGGACTCGAACACAGGTAATGATGACTCAGACTCGACTCGGACACTCCTTGGGTGACTCGGACTTGGACTCGGACTCGACTACGACTCTCCCTTGGTGACTCGGACTTGGACTCGGACTCAAAGAGTGGTGACTCGAGAGTGACTTGGACTCGTGAATTTGGTGACTTGACTACAACACTGCACTACAACACACTACACTACGACACTAAGTTGACATGATGATAACCTATACACAGTTAATGTCAAAGGTTAAGGGCAAGTAAATCATCTAATATCAATGTCCCTGTTGGACTAAACCCAATAATAACTAAACTCACTTATATCCTAATCCATTGGATAGAGAAGTTTGGATGCCGGAGGGTTTAAGGACAATGTAAGTGCGCATGTGTTATGGGCCCCATGGAAAAAAATATTTGGATACTTTTGTAGTTAAAAGTCTAGTTATTTTGCTTCATGTTGTTCTGAGTAGCTTTTGTAGTAATTAACTGAGCCCTGTCTGGATTGGTCAATGGTCATGACTATGTAGGGGCAGTGTGCTTGATAGAGTTAAGCTGCCCTCAAATGACCATTGCCAAAATGGCTCTGCGTTGTCATTGTTTTCCTGTAGAGAGCGTAGTGCCGTCCCACCAGGATACCCTCAACATAGCACACCTCTCAAAATGGTTGCAGAGAGCTGTGCTCAAATTATTTCAACTTTGACCTTGATTGTGGCTCACCAAAGGACACACAACCAAGTGAATAACAACTATATGAAGTGTTGCAGTTAACAGGGGAGGTCACCTATAAAATGAGAACTAACTGTTTTCAAAACACAGCTTTGCGCCCTACCTCGTGCTGAGCCAATAGCAAATTGCGTATCATGAAGGCAGCTTTAGGCTTTCAATATTTCTTAAGCTCCAGTTCTTTCATTAACCTGATAACCTTCCCCCAAAACAATATCAATAAGTCACATGTTCTTACACATAAATCTTTCTTTCCTATTTGTGATGGCCATTTTACAAGCTTCTTGCGAGGGTCCTGAGGTTAAGTGTGGCGAAGATTTCGAATTCACACATTTTGACACATATTGGTGTATTGGTGTCTGGTTGTAAGTGTTTGATTTTGGCCAATTGGGTCAGGCCTTTGATTGATCCTTGCTTACAGGTCAGGTAGTTCAACACATATAGACTTTACCTCTACCATATGACCTCACCGTAGCCTCCACTTTGTCCTAGGTGACCTGGAAAAACCTTGTATTGACCAAACGGTAATGATAAATGGAAAAGGGCCTAATGGAAAGGGCTCAGGCTCAATGAGGAAAGATTTGGCTAGCTTTAGTGTTCAACCCCAGGGTTTCTATGTGTGACTTAAATAAAGCTGGAATCAATTATTGTATAGTTGACAACCAGGTATTGGTAATGGACACTATTGTACTTTTGCGAAAATGTGCTAATTTGGCCCTAAATTGGACTCATTGGTCTATAAGAGTAGTGTAGTGAAGTTGGCTATTTATACAATTGAAGTGTCCTCAAGCTACATTAGCTATTGCATTGCCATTTGTGGTCGAACATGACCTTTTAAATCCCCTTAAAAAATAATAAAAACATCACACACACAACCAACCACAATTTGATATTCAGTCTGTTTTTCAGTTCTCCAGTTCTCCCAGAACCCAAATGAAGACAAAATGAAGTCTTATTACTCCTTCAGCTGCATTTTTGAGTATTCAAGCTGGATGAAGGCATTTCTACAGGATGTTGTCAGCAACCCGATCAAAGTAAAATATGTGTTTTGATAGCTGAAACAAAAAATAACAGAACATAATCAGAAGTTACTAGCATCTTTATCTTTAAGTCTGTCAAAAGTTGTTGATGAGAAGTTGTTGATGAGAAGATTGAATGTCATATATAACAGCGTGACGCACACCCATAGCATTTCTTGATTGCTTAAAGAAGCAATTTGCTTATTACTTAAAGGCTGAAAACACCCAGTGTGTAACAAACCTGGAAACATCTGTTACAATAAAGCAATAGCCTTTAGGGGGAAGAAAGGTTGTGGATAAGAGGAACAGATTCAGAGTTGGCACCATGTCACTTTTCATTTTTGCAGAAAATGGACACATCACTGCACTCACACTTGACACGGTGACACTCTCAGCAAATCTCGAGCTTCAGGTTTTCTTTTTGCTCTTACTCTCTGACATCCTGAAGGTTTTTACAGTAGAGCACACCTGTCAGTTCCTCATTATAATCATTATAAGCTTCTGTCTCTCACATTCTCAACGTCCATTTCTCTCTGTACTTTCTCTCTAAGCCGACTCACCTTCTGCGTCTCTCCCACCACTCTCTCCCTCTACGTGGTGTCATTTTGTTTGGCAGGTCTTTGAGTCCCCTGTCGAAGAGAACAGAAGCAAAGTCTTAATCTCTCATCGTCTGGCTGTCTTTCCACCTTGGCTTTTAAAGAAACTCAGCAGGGCTATGTTGAATTTGTCTACCCATTTTTCTTCCTGTCATTCTTTCAGATGTTCTTTTTTAAGACTCTCCCTCTGTGTTTATCTGGAAGCTATTAGTCTTGTTCTACTCTCTTAAACAGGCAGATTTACTGGAACTGGATAACAATGTAGCGATACTTTTTAAAATTAAATATATGTATTTTCAAGACATTTAACATAACAATACAATCAATAAAACAATATTTATATTTATTAAGACCCTTTTATTTACTTTTGACCTGTGATTATCTCAGCGTTTAATATAAAGGTGCCCTATTCGTTACATACTACACCGTAGTTGTGTATTCGATATGACAATAAACCTCTGAATCTTGAATCTATTATGCTTTTCTCTTTCCTCCAGTCTGTTTTATAGGATGTTGTGCATCTAAATGGTCTGCAAAGTCTCAAATCCCAAAGTTACCTCCAGAGGGAGTGTCTCTCCCACTCACCCCCCCCCTGCCTGAAATGCCTCCATTAGGCTCTTTTGTTTTCTTCCGTAACATAGTGACATCATTATGTAACACCCACTCTTCTATTTGCTACGATCACACATTTTACGTAATAGGCTAATGGGCGGGACATCTCATAGTAGTTGACCAATCACAACAGAGCCGGCCAGCTAACCAATCAGCAGACTGGGCTCTGGTTTCAGACAGAGGGTGAAAAGAGGTGCCGAATATGTCCTCTTAAGGATTGACTGGTTCAGACCAACCTTATTGAATCCTGGGACCCTGTTCCCCAAACTTCATCAATTAGTATTTGGCTGTTCAAATGATAGAACTCGAGACTTAATGTTTTTATAAAAGGTTGATCCATGGAGTTATTGGACAATACTTTGCAACAAGCAGCCTGACAGAAAGGGACAAATACGATCTATTTGTCTTTAAATGAAGTCACTTATGGTAACACAACCAAAGAAAGGTTTTACACTTGGACAGAAGGTGTAATTTAAGTGATGAAATGTAAATAGATGAACTTTAAAAACAGAAATGGGGAATGGATATTGAGGAAACATAAAAAGATGCACCTTACAACAAGCAAGTTTCAAGGAAAAGCAAAAGTCAGATGATTGTTCATTATGAAGATAGACGATGAGAAAGATGTGTGTAGCGGCAATGACTCCCTATGAGTTAGCTGCTGAGAGGATAACAAGTGCTCTTTGCTGTGACGCGTTCCATGTAAGAGTCCGTAGTCATTTGTAGTCCATGGTGTTTAATAAAGATGAAAACAAACAATATGCAACTCCAGAGCTGACGGTCAACAGAAAGTATCGGAGCAAATTCACCCTCTTCCTACATCATATCCTCCCAACCGGCATCCAACAGGTGACTAAATACCAATAAACCACATCCACGTGACCATTGCCGGAAGTGATAAACAATAAGAATTAAACGCGATGCAAACAGAAATACAAGATAATAATACAAATAATAAGTAAGGCAAAAACAAGCATTTTGGCTCCTACAGTGTGTGTTAGATGGAAACTGGGAATGTGACAGAACATGAATGTGTGAGAGACGTTGGTGCAGAATAGTGAGATATGGATGGGGAGGGGAAAAGAAAGGTGCGATATTGTATAACTCGATATTATTCTGCTGTGTGCCTGGAATAGAAAGGGCACACACAAAGTATGTTTATCTACCGTAAAACACACACGGTTAAGTAAAGCTTGAAGTTAAGTTTCACTATTTAGCTTTTCCTGTTACATTTACAATTGAATTAGCTGAATGCTTTGGTCCAAAGCCAAATCAAAACGAGGTACAATCCAAGCCACAGCAGATCAAGGAGAAGCCTTTGAGAATAAGTGCCTCAACACTCAGTTCCACCTGTCACCAGTGCCACAGGGCCTGCAGGTGCACAAAGTAACATTTAAGTGGCGAGAAAATTACTTTTTTTTTTCAGAGAAAGATCAAGACGGAGTTCGAAAGACCAAGACCTTTTCTTTTGCTTCTCCTGTTCCTAATGTATCAAACACCCCATGCAGAAACTTACAGTAACAATCTGCTTTTAATCATCAGGTCGGCCTTGAAAAAAAAAGATGCAGTCTCTGGACTTCTCTGCTCTCGCTCCTACATAATCTTTTAGTTTAAAATGTTGGTATCACTTTACACTTTAGAATTACATTTTCATAATGTCGGCGTTGTGTTTTTTTTGCTTTCTTGTGCAGAAGAGCCATCCAGTAAAATCGAAGTGCAGTGACTCACATCTACAGTATGTGTGTGTCTACACACACTTTTATACAGTTTGTGTCTGTTTGCACGCATGTGTGTGCTTCTGTCTGTATAACTGTATGTTGCGTACTTGATGGTTCCAGTGTAGCAGGAAGCCTCTGGCTTTACTGGCAAAGTCCCCTTTCTTTACTCTTGGCCACTACACACACACACACACACACACACACACACACACACACACACACACACACACACACACACACACACACACACACACACACACGCTCGCAGGTCTATTCAGGCTTTACGTGGAGGCCCCTAGAATACTTTGTTGACACGCTCTGTGCTATGTTAGGCTAAACGCAGACTCAGTGTAATGCTCAATAGACAGGGATTCAGCTATATAACACAGTTGGAACTAGCAGCGCGTCACACACACGCAGAGACAGACCCGAATGGAAATACTGTTAATCAGTAGACACACACTGTCGCAGAAATGCTGGGCTCCTTGGACGTGCTCTATAGCGTCCTCATCCACAAGGTAACAGAAATGGTGTATAAAACAAAGACACACATTTACAACAGGATTTAATGGATTTTTTTCTTGCATTATTTAAAGAAATAGAACAAATGCGTTATATTTTATTTACTGTGGTTTCTTACAATCATAAAAAGAAATGTGTAGGTTGTCCTTTAGCTTAACCTTCTGTAACTGTTATCATACACCTGTTGCTGAATGCAAAATATGCCAATAGTTTTAACATTACGTTACGTGTCTAAGCATGTTTTCCTTCATGTCAATTACTGTAATATGCTTCCAAAGATAGGCATTTTGAAATGGCTTTTCTTTATTCTGTTACTGTAATCATACTGCTGTTGATAATGGCAACATATAACTCAAGTTTAAAACAAATGAAGTACATGAAGGTACATTTATGTCAGATTGAGCTCAGGGTTATTCCCAATCTGCTAGCCTCTGTTCGGATGTTGTCTTTGTGTATTCATGTTGCCTTTGGTATTGCGTTGTACTGTGAAATATATGTGAATTGCAGTGGATAAAGTGTATAGAAGTATCTTCTCTTTCAGTGTGAGTCAAGAGACTGTGAGTGGAGTTACATAGGAATATTTGAATAGATATCCTGCTGCTACACTCTGATTAAATGCTGTGCTCAAAATGATGAACAGAATAAATAAAATAAAACAAACAATCATCTACATTGTATTTCTTCTTTACTTGTAGCTGATGGCGGTGTATGAGGAGCAGGAAGCCCAGCAAAGGGGTGTGGCTAACACAAGGTTAGCGCCGAGCCCAGATGTCTACCAATCAGAGCTCTCCGTCTTCCAGCCAATCGCAGGGGGAGAGATTGAAGTCAATTCCTCCGTCCTCAAGTCCAGTGAGTCCTTTTTTCTTTTTAATGTCTGTATTTGGTAGAGCCCCACTCTAATCTTGACATGCGGAATTTTCTTTTCTTTGCACATAGTATAGTATTAGGAGTGAGGCTTTGTCATTTGGTAACTCTTTCCGTTCTTTCTTTTAAAGTATTAAACCTGATTTAGTACTATGTGTTCTTTCCAAGGGTATTTGCAAAAGAATGTTATTTTACAAAGTTGTAAAAGCAGGATATTTGTCACCCTTTGTACTCTCTGGTATATTAAACTGTATTTATCCAAGCCATAGAAATGTGCTGACATGTATTATACCTGCTCTTTAGAGAGCAATGAACTAACCATCAGTTATGTTCTGGCATTTGTCATTGCATCACACCATTTTGTCTGACATTATCTATCGATAAAGAGATCAACACTCCATGAGTGTGTAGTATAAAAACAACACAAGTGTTCTTAATCCTCTCCTGACTTTTTCTTAAGACCATGCACCTAGGTAAAGTTATGAAAGAAATCCCAACTCTGTTTCTTGGACTTTGTAATATCAAGGTTACAGTAACTGACACATGGTCTAAATGCTTTTTCAAAGGAAAAAGATATCTTGAGGGAATCTGTTCCAACCTTTTAGGTATAATCTGTAGGTCAGTGCATGAAGAGGGCAATGTCAAAACTGATGTTAGACGAGAAACCGCTTCACTGGGACTGACTTTAGATGTGGAGGCTGCCTGCTAGGCCGTGTTGGTAAAAGGACAGAAGTGAAGTCTCAAAACACCATATTGTTATAATCATTCAATTCAGAATTAAATTAATATATAATAAAGTACAGGTTTGACCACTTATATAGTGGTGTATTAATCCTACACCTGGATTATAAATGAGCATTTTAGCACTTCAGGGCTCCTTTGAGTTAAAGTCAACTGAAAAAACACCCCACTGTTGAACGTCTAAAGATTTTACGTGTCTTTGAAATAAGCGGTTGCTAACAAATGAGACTACTAAACGTTATTTTGCCGAACTCAAGTCCACCTTTAGTTTAGAGGGGTCGACGTGAAGTCATGCGACCAATGATGTAGTTCCACTCCTAGCATTACATTAGCTATTTACATCTGGCAATTGCATTTGTGCTTCAAGCCGGAGTAAGAGATTATTTGTTATAATATTCCAAAATCCAATAGAAGAGAAATCTAACTGCTTTTAGTCAAGGGAGCCCTTGCGATGCAAACTCTTGCATCGGCCTACACACATACCACTGCTCCACTCTACTGGGTACAAAATATTCTTAAATATCCTTTGAGAGCTAAGAACCATGTTTTATTAGGAACGATGTTACCTTTGAATTACAGTGCAGATAAAAGCTCCGGATGTGATGGCCATGTTCTGCAGGACAGTGATTGAAAACAAGAGCTCAAATGTTGGCACCACCGTCCCTGAGATGCAGAATGAGATGGGGATGAAAGAGAATCAGATGAAGAGAGGACAGGAAGTGTATGTGTAACGTCAGGCGGCGGCAGAACCAACTGTGATGTCTGCGTCTGCTTACTGTTAACTATCTGAATGACCTTTCCCTACCTCTCTCTGGCTCCTCTTTCCCTCTTTCCCCTCATTTCTTTCTGTCTTATGTCAAGGCAAGTGCTTATGCAGTTGAGGTACTGTAGATGTTAGTGTGAGAGGGCTTAAAGCTGTCACAGTAACTTGTCCAAATGTAATTTTGCCTTAACATAACAAACCATGGCGTGATGGATTACTTGTACCTACAGTTCTCCAAAACCCGCCGTGCGCTAATCACAGACTCCACTCCCTTTAGTTTTGAATGATAGACTCCATATATGCTTTGTTGCTCCATCCATCCAGATGACATTTAAACACAATCTGTCGAGGTTGTTTTCAAAATGTCATTAATATGGCAAATGAAGTGTGATAATGCTCATCCATCTCTTGTAGGTTGTATTCTATTAGCCAATTTCATTATTTTCCACGCTTTTGATGACATAGTAATTTCTTATTTAGCTTAAACGATGTTGAGCTCAAGGACTACCACGCTTATCAAAAACCATAGCTTAAGTAACATTTGCCCTTTACTCCTTGCATGAGATCTAATTTCACATACTTTAGATATGACAACAACAATCGTGTATCTTGTACAGATACTACTAGTTCTGACATAATTGACATTTCATCTTGTATGACCTTCCTGAGTGAAGCTGTATGATCCAGACACCGTTAAGACAGGAAGTTTAGTCTGTTTCACTATGGCCGCCTGTCAGCAGAGATTAGTTTTAATGTGTGACTGTCATGGCAGATTAGAGGTAAGGGAGATCTGGAGACTATCACTGTCAGAGTGGGAAGGTCAGACTGAGGCCTCGATCCCCGTCTCAACCACTTGTTTCTCTTTCACTGTCTCTGCAAGTCTCTTTCTCTGTTTGCCTTACTAATTGTTTCTGCTTCTCACTGTCTTCCGCTCTCTGTCCCTTCACTTATTTTTCTTTATTTCTTAACAACTAGTTCACACAAAACTTCAATAAAGGAAGACATCAATAACGCACATAATCAGAAACAGAGTAACTATGATACAATGTCAGCAGCACAATGGATAGAGAAGAATGCTGTGTTGTTTCATGTGGTTCACTTTACACGACTTATGTAGCTGCTGTAATGGTTTTAGCTACAAATGTTACCGTTAATAAAAGTAATGCCTATTGTCAAATACTTGGGGTCGGGCTAAATGGAGATAATCAAATACTCTATCGATACTTGGCAATATTGACGTTTAACAACGAAAACATACTTTTTGATAAATAATCATCAGCACTGTGTATATAATCGCTAATTAGGTAAAGAGAAATCATTCGAACAGCTTGAACAGTTGGGTAAGTTCAGAAAATGATTTCACTTACTGTAATGCAGCCTTTAAATTAAGAAAAAACACTTAAGACTTTTTTAGAAACATAAATCTAAAACAATATGTGTATGCGTTACTGATGCTTTTAAACATATTGTGATATATTGTCTATCTAATGCCCAACCCGACAAATAGTTTGCATACATTCAGATGTGGTCTAAAGTTCATTTAATGCTTTGTTAATAAAGCTGCTTGAGTTAAACAAAGCCCGATATAGGCCTTTTTTTCACAAAATACATTTTGACATGTCGGAGTGGGAAAGGCACAGGTGTAAATAAGGACAATACATTGATCTTCATTTCATTTGGCTTCTTCAGTTTCAGGGTTCCTGATATTGTTCTTGCTGGCCTACTGCCACACTGTCATGGCTTACTGTGATAGGAATGGCATATAGTTCAGCTGGGAATAGTAGTATTACTGCAGTCAAATGGGGTATGGGGGATTACTAGGTCATCGGACTTCGATACAGGCAAATGGACAGAAAGATATCACTGTATGTCCCTTAATACAGTGGAACATTTTCGCCACTTCTGCTTTGGTGTCTTGACATGTCTGCTTCAGGGAAGCACTGGGGAGGTGATATGTTGCAGTGAACCAATATGTCATAGCATTGAAGTCAATTTGATCCAAAGGCTTCTTTATTTTTTGTCTTAACAATTTTTTTAATGAATTTATTGTTCTTTTATCTCCCTTCATTTCTATAATTTTGAACCCAGCCACATTTTTATATATATATATCAATGTTCTTTGTATCTCTCTTATTATCCTCTCCATTGTTAGTCCCTTCATTTATATATCTATTTCTCATTTTGACATCCCTTTGTCCTCTGTCCATTTATCCGTCTTTCATTGCCTTTCTTTAAAAAGATTCATTCATATGGGGTTTGATGTAATCCATACCCCCAGCCAGTCTTAAGAGCACCTAGGGTCCATTTTGTGACAATCAATATACGACCCTACAAATATCATTTGGCATGTGTTCTGAGTAGTCCACTCATAGAGAGGTTCCCTCCACCCTCACCCCCCCACCTTTCTCATTCAATTCCCAGTGGAACCATAGAGGCTAACATGACAATGGTCTTAATGTATATATGGATTTATGGACCCTATGAATGGGGATGGTAGATATGAGGATTGGCGGTGCGACACACGGATCATAAGCTATAAATGTTATTTATTTGGATAGCTTTCTGCGTTGTTGACTTTTCCCGCAATTTCACTATTTCTTCAAGCTCCAGCAGAAGCACAGGCAATAGTGTGGTGCGCCTCATCCGTCAGCTGTGGTTAAATGATGATTTTATGCAGTGTGCTGATGGGATGTGGAGAAGGAGACACTATCATATGTTACTTACATGCACACGGAGAACTGCACATCGGACATTTATTGGCCATTTGGGCACTTGAACACCAGTGTGCTCACTGAAGGGATATTAAAGAAAGGGTTCATCATACATTAGCTTCTCACACATGTGCTCCTTACAGGCCTAATGAACACACACATCTCCACAAACAACATTCAAGAATGAGTTCTCTGATAACACTATGTAATCAACAGATATGGTCAGGGATACATAAATGTCTCATGGGTAATGACATTGGATGATTAAAAGAAGCAGTAATGAAAACCCTTAGGCTTCATTTACATAATGAATATTTTAGCTTCATGCTTTCCATCTTCGTTGGACTTTGATCCTTTTCTAAATGTCCGCTGCCCACCAGTCATATCACGCTATTAATTATGAAGAAAAATGTTTGACCGACCAAGAGCTGCAGCTGGTCACATCTAAGCATGTTCCAAATCTTATCAAATAAGACACAGATTAAGTTCAACATACTGTGGGCAGTTATAGACGTCTACCAATTGGAGGGTTAGAAGCTTTCCAGAATGACTCCTGTAGGCATTTTTACCGCTTAGAAGTGTACTCTATGTAAGTAGCGTTGGATAAAAGCACTAGCTAAATGACATGGAATGTAAAAAACCTGCAGCTGCCTCAATGAACCCCAATGCAACTATTGTGCTACCATGCTCTAAGTCATGTGCTCTATGAGCTGCAGTTTCCATGTTGTTAATAACATGTTATAAGGATCGTTTACTACACTAAATGTGGGCATTTGCTCTTTTGTTTTTTTGAAACACACTTTGGCTTGGACTGATGTCACTGGCACGCTGCACTGACAGAGTGGACATTTATTTTGTCAACCGAGCAACATAAAAACATTCTTCTCTCCTCTCTCTTCCTACATCATCGTGCTTTGACACTCTTAAAAAGAAGCACACACACTCTCTGAAGTGTGGCAGGACCGGCTCAGGCTTTGTATCTTGTCATCTGAAAGATTATTATTAGACATGAATTTAGCTGAACTGCGACTCCATCAAAAATAGCATTAGCAATTTTAAGGCAGGTGTGTGTGTGTGTGTGTGTGTGTGTGTTTGTTTGTATGTGTGTTTATACACACACTGCAGGTATCAGCAAGACTTACTGTTGAGATTTTCTCAAGCCTTGAAAACACAATATGTCTGCATTATTCTTTCTCTTTCCTTTCCATCATATCTCTTGTTCCATTAACAGTCTGACAGGAAGAAGTCACTGTCATATTGGAATGACAGAGATCCAGGTTTATCTGGTTTTTAACTGAGCACAGCTTGAACAAATATAGCAGATGTAACATGGATTAAAGCAGAATTTATTTTACAATTTCGTGTAGTAAATATTGTTGCAAGTCATACATTGAAGTTATTTTTCTGCAACAAAACTGCTGTTCAGTGAGTGGTTATTGGAAAGTCTTTACATTCCTCCTGCAGATACCTCCTAAAAGATAATAAACAAAGGAAGGAGAGAAAGGAGTGATTTACAGGCTGTACTGTACCACATCTGCTTTAAACATTTTGGCTAGTTATCCACTGTAAACATTTTATACACATACATCTCTGCTTCTGCTTAGAACAACTTTGAACCCAGCTGTGGAACTACTTTTGTAAGGCTGTGGTGACATTTGCAAAAGTATAGACGAGCAATGCTGTTACTAATCTCAAATGTGCTTCCTTTTGTTGATCTGGATGTGTGTCATTTTTAGAGAAAAAACAACTGAAGAGTACACATTATGACTTTGCCATTGATCTTTAATGGTAGGCATAGATAGAAAAACTACATATATCAGATGTGTGCGTTTTCTTGTGTTTTCTACAGACACCCCCCTGTTGGTGAGAAGCAGCAGTGACTCAGCGCTGAGCCCCCAGCCGACAGACTCTGAACCCCCCCTCAGTGAGGACACCACCGGGATGGTAAGACCCCAAGGCCCTCAAACAAAAGACACACAGACACATGCAGTTTGACCTGGCATCGTTCCGACAAATAGTGTTTTTGGTTTGGTACATTTTATTGTTATGTGAATTATATACTGCTCAGTAAACCACCTGTTACAATTTAAAAAAGTTGCCTTTCAGTGCTTTTGCATACACATTTGGTTATCTGGGGTGCCTACCAGCGTACACACTGATTAGTTAGTTATTTTTTGTTAGTAAGTTAAAGTAATTATTTTGTGGGATGTCCAGGGGCCTCATTTATAACGCTGTGCGTAGGATTCACGTGGGAAGGTTGCTTACGTAGTACAAAGCAAAAAAATAGGTACAGAAATGTTCCGACATTTTCCGATTCACCAAACATTGCGTACCGGCGAGGAAAGTGCGTACGGCACTTCCTACGCCGGTTTGCCTTTATAAATCACAATCGACTCGAAATGCGGTGCAGCTTCTGCGGGCTTCACGTAACGCCCATATTTGCCTATAAATAGTCAAAGAAACGCCCATTCATTCATTCATTCTGACTGACTGCATGAAGAAGATCGCAGGAAATGACGACAGAACAGCTAAAAAAGACATCTCACACCGTGTCAGATTTTGGTTATTTTGGGGAGGTGGAGATAAATCATATTGTTTGGTGGATGCAGTTTGAACAGGGGAGCAGCATGGAGGTCGGATCGTCACCAACATAAATAAATAAGTGGTCCGAAAAAGGTTCATGACAAAAACAATACACAGCCTTCCTCAGGCAGTGTGTTTGTACCGGGGACAGAGACCCCCCCTTGATGAGAGACTCTAAGAAATGATTGGGGAATCCCTCCGGAGTGGAGTCATGACGACTGGATCTGAATTATTTGTTTGTATTTGGTGGTTTGTGTCCCAGCTGTCGATCAGCAACTATATATCCATAATCCACCAGTTAAAGGAAATACAACTAATGTGTTGTATTATATCAGCTGTACAATTGACCACATATTGTGTTCTTAGTTTCCATACCTCCTGTGTTTTACGAGCGACTTGTCAAGTCTTGGCAAGCGGCATAAGGATTAAACGTGTTAGTAGCCTATATAAAACCATGCTCGTATCTACAACCTATAGAAATGCAAAACGGCGTCAGTTTAGACGTAATTCTGTCCTCCTGCTTACCGCATCATTTATGAGAAAACATTTCATAACATTAACACAACATATTCGAGGTGGTTTTCAATAACATATCTGTATTTATTTATTTCTCCAAGTTATGTTTTTGTGTGCACTGAGGAGTCTCAAACAGGCGTTTGTTTAATCCTTTTAAGATTGGCTTTAATCAATGTTTGAAAATGAATTCTTCTTATATGATAAATGAGAGGTAACATTCTATTTATGGTATTATTTCCACATATTTCTCTCCATTCTTCCTTCTGCCAACGGTGTCGCAGTTTCTCGTCTCTCCCGTTGTTGTGCTTAGTGCGTACGCATGGGTTAGAGTTTGCGTGGAGGACCGCACATTTTCCCGTCAAGTTAGTTTTTTATAAATCGCGAACATTGCGTAGAAACTGGCGTACGCCATTTTTTTGCGTATATCCCTTTTATAAATGAAGCCCCAGGTCAGTATGTCCCACATTGCTTGAGAACTATTTCTCGCAATAACAGCCATTCAGTCCACACTTGCCTTTTACTGACAAATCTAAGAAAGGTTTTGTGTGTTTTGACATTAAATTAGGTAAAAACAGTTTTAGTTAAGACCAACATTTTAATGACTTTTGTCAATTATGCTCATGCAAAATAGATAAGCTTTTGTGTCATCTGTTGATATTTATTTTGTTACTACTTTTGTCCCACTATTAACATAATGTCAGTTAACAATGACATTTTGTGGGCCCCTCAAAAAAATTATTTTAAACAATTGCTGTGCCCCATGTCTTACACCTCTGTTGGGTCACAGTGAGCACTCCGGCATAGTGAACAGAAGAATCTAATTGATACATTGCAATGACATTTACTGATTACATTATTTTTCCCCACAAGCACTTTTGCTGAAACTCCTAAAAACGTTCCTCTTTCCTTTGGTGTCAACAGGACACTATAACATGTGAGAAACATGTGTCTCAGTCATTTAAAGCACTGACAACATCATCTACTTAAAAATGATTTGGTTAACTTTAATGCGCCCCAGTAACTTACTGTTTCATTCACATTATTAAGATAATACTTTTTAAAGAGGTCTAAAAGACAACTGATTGGCGTGCAATTTATATCATGAAGTCCGATACGGTCGACTTTTCCATTGTGTCATAATAGGTGCATAAGGTTTTGCAAGATATTGATTTAGTTTGAAGAATCATAATGGACTTTGAGCTTTCTCTTTGCTTTGTAATCTAATAGGCAGAGCACTATGAAACTGCTAAGCTCATTAATACTCCCCGGGGGATAAACACTTTGATTTTAATGACCCCGTGGCCTTTCCTCTAGTAGGTCTCCCAAGATGCTCCTGATGATAATGTTAAGAGCTTACCACATTGTCGATATCGTCTTTTTTATACTTAATACTTCACAACCTAACCATGTATTTCCCATTGGAATGACCACATTTATCCAGAAAAATTGATACATTGAGACGCTTATTAAAGTCGCCTTTCAATTTAAGACCAACCTTGGCAACCATAATGTTATACATGTCTGTCATTCAATTTTGTCAGGCCTTATTCTTTATCTAGCAAATCCTCACATACATACTGAACACACATTGCACAGGTCATATTGCACGGATAAGCATTCAGAATAATTGATATAGGACAGTAATTCAATTCGCCACCTAAAGAAATATCTCAACTAGCCAGTTAAATATGCAATTAGCTGTCCATACTGGCATTGGTTAAACTAGTAATAAGTCACTTTCCCCCCGTTTTCACCACAAGTGTAACCCTGACCTACGGCAGCAGCGTGTTTCTGTGTGTTTCTGTGTGTAGTGAGTATGTGTGTTTAAAGGTCGGGGGGGGGGGGGGGGGGGGAGTAGATCCTGCAGTGTCTTCATGTCCTTTCTAATCCAGACACGCTTTGTCACATCAAACTCTTCGAACAAAGACGGATGACTCTCTCCAGTTCTTTCCCTTCTCATCTTTACTCTCCCTTTCTCAAAAGGGCAGAGGGCAAGTGCTTGCTCCTTTTCCCTTTTCTCATGTGCTCCCCCCCCTCTCTTTCTCCTTACTGCTGATCTCACTTTTTCATGTCTCCTTTATTAACATTTCCAACTTGGTCTTACATTTTTCACCCTTTTGTACTAAAACCTACCTTTTCTTTGGCGAATCATGTCATGCTTTTATCTCCTTCTCTACAGACTACAAATGTTGTAAATGTTTCTTAATTTACTGCCCCATTATCTTCTTTTTGCTTCTGCTCCTTCCATCGAAATAATTCAATCAACTGTCCTCGTCCATTCTTTCCAGCCTCCACATCTGCTTTTTAACTTTGACCTTAAGGCTCGATGCTTAACCCTTGATCCACAATGTCCATTCGTCTTTCCACAGAAGATAATCAATCTTTTTTCCCCTACATCTTCTATTTCCTCTTTTTATGTGGAACCAATGGCCTCACTTCTTTCTCTTGCGTTAACACCCCTTTACACCATACCAGATAGGTAAAAGGTCAAACCAAGAACTTATTTTCTTCTCTTCCTTTCTTTAACACACCATTTCATACATTTAGTCACACTTCAGAGTCATTTCATTACAAGAACACATCAACACATATAATAATACAGCATGACGGTTGCTTAGAGATGAAGCTTTGAGCACTTGTTATCATAGTGCTACAGTTCCATATTCCCTAAAGGTGGTTGGACACAGCTACTCCCTGATGTTCAATGGTTAAAACATACTCCATGCCTGATTAGACTCTGGAGTGGTGAGCCCTCCACCCTTGAGATTATTCACTGGACAAACAACCTTTTCTTTGTATCCCTTCTTTTCCCCGTAGAACAACCTGTTTGCAAGTTCCAGATCTTTTGGGGAATGTGATTGGTCCTCAGAGGTGTCCAGTGTCCCTGCTTTACCTCACTGAGGCTAAAGGAGTAGTGAGGTCCACTGGGTACTAATAGCACTTAATAATAACAACACTATTTACCT
Source organism: Gymnodraco acuticeps (assembly GCF_902827175.1). NCBI lineage: Eukaryota > Metazoa > Chordata > Actinopteri > Perciformes > Bathydraconidae > Gymnodraco > Gymnodraco acuticeps. Next base: position 1,053,621 of record NW_022990526.1, read on the forward strand.
AACATGACTATGCTTAAGACTAAAAAGCTATGATGATCCAACAGAAAAAGACCTGTGCTGTTGCTAACATTGGACACTTCCCTTAATACACTGTATGTTGTACACTGTGAATCTCAAACATGTGCTGTGCTCTGACAGGAAGACACACAATCTCCACTGTTAGCTAGCTGTGTTACCAAGTCGTGCGGTAGCAAGTCATTACAGACTGCTAAATTAACCCAATAAAAATAACTTATATATATTGGCTTATAAGGGTTTATAAGGGCACCATTCAGGTATTTAAAGTGAACTATTGCCATATTTCGCATTGGAAATGAGCACATATAAGTACAGAAGTACGCAAATTGAAGCACAACATTGTCCTCTGTTCTGATATGCAACCTATAGCAACATGAAACGCTGTTAAGCAGCAATGAAACACTAATCTATTTACTTTAATTTACCCGCTGAAATGTAATCCAAAGCTCAGGAATGTAGATCATGTCGTTCTGAGCCCACATTCCGCTCCTTACATCTTAGCTCTGTTTTCACTGCACGCCATCACTCCTATGGCTGTCAATATGAAATATTGCACAGTTTCAATTACATAGTAGGCTTGTCCAAACTGATTGTGTGTCTGTGTGCTTCATATTTTGGTGCTACTGCGTGAGAGAATGCGTGACCCCTGTCTCCCTTTATTACAGTTCATGCTACCTCCTCAGGTTCCCCCACTTTCTCAGTTTACACTGAGAAAGTAGCAAAGACAAATCCAATGTAATTCCAGTGGAAGACTGGACTTGTTTGTGGCCTTTGCTGTTTTCGGCCTATTCGGATGTTGGTGCCTTGTGAAGAAATAGCTAAATGAACTCAAGGATATTCATTTAAATGTAATTAAAACAAATCAGACACAAAAGAGAGGCTTCAAGGCTGACAGCCAACCGATTCAGCTACAATTCAAGAACAAAACACTAATTTAAAAGCATGGTTAGTTAGGAATCAGCCCTATCAACACTAAAACAATCTATTGCCGTTAGACGGTTGAAATGTGTCTGCCAGAAGATATTATGCAATACCATTTCCACTATTGTAGCTACATGTTCATAGCTTACATTCGAGTTGTTCAGAACCCAGCTGTCTTTAGAGTGACTTATACCCCCTAACAGTAAATGTTAACCTCGACCAATTCGATAAATGTAGGCATATTATCCAAAATATAGTCAAAAAGGAATCTATATATGGACGTCAATATTTTCCGACAAATGCAAAAATAAAAATATATATTTAGATGGCAACAAAATACTAAAATGATGCAGTTTCCTTCGATCTTTTCTAATTTGATACTTAAAAATAGACCTTATTCTTCGACTCTCACTCACAGCCCTCTTCAAATGGAGGTAATGGCTCTGGGTAATTGTTCAAATTGTCCCTTGGCCTTTCGGTGAGAGCGATGAGAGAAATAAAGTACTCTTCTTGCAGCAATTCTCTGTCTTTCTTATCTCTCAGTCTCTTCTCCTACTCTCTGTCCCCTCTCTTTATTTAATTTCAATCCAGTGAGATTTACTGGGGCAGTTTTTTGTTCTAAATGCCACACAAATAAGTATAGAGGGCCAAACAATGACTACCTTTTTTCTTCTGGCTTGCATCACACACACACACACACACACACACACACACACACACACACACACACACACACACACACACACACACACACACACACACGGACACACACACACACACACACGGACACACATAGGTTATTTCCTGCGTGTTAATCAGGCTGGGAGTATTTGTTCTTACCCAGAATACTCCTGGGGTTAATAAGGCAGTACAGGACTTATTTATCATGCTACACATAGTTTTTGTGCACTTGCGAGTAGTCGTCAGCATGTGTGTTGTTAGGCAACTTGAAGGTATAAACCGTTTGATGGTAGAAATGTGTCTATTGGCAAGATACTGCCATACAGTTACCGTAAATGGCATGCACATGTGCACATACAGTAGGCATGGTTTCCTGTGTGAATGTGTCTGCTCTTCTAGGTCCCACCTTCCTCTTTTCTTTTTGCTTAGCCTATGTTTGGAGAAGTTCTTAACTAAATCTGACTGGTACTAAATAGTGAAGTAACACAACAGGAACTCTATCCAAATCACACCAATACGTTCTGGCAGAAGTAAATGCTGCTTATGAAATGGTCTTTATTATCATTGAAAAAATAAATAAAAATACAAACAAATATATAAATGATCAACGGCAGAACATGTCCTAATGTCAGTGTCTAGTTCGTTCTTAATCAGATAAACTGTAAAAACGTTTGTCATGTAAATAGGTTATTTTTCAATACAAATGAACTAAACTTGTTTAATAGCATTCCAAATATTTCTTGGTTTACTGTTCAGACCTCTGGCCCTATGATATGGTATTTATCAAAACGCAGGCTCACTTAAGTATTTAAGATGAATTACCTTAGGTTTATCACTTGCACACACACACATGCACACACACACACACACACACACACACACACATGCACACCATGCACACACACATGCACACGCACACACACACACACATGCACACACACACACACACACACACACACATGCACACGCACACCATGCACAACAATCGCATAAGCAGCAACTTTCAAGCATGAATTTCTAATAATTCATCATACTCACTCTATAAGCGTTTTCAGTGAACACTTAGCCTGATTGGTTATTCAGTAATTAGTAATATCACTAATAGTTCACTCTTTTTTTATCCGCTTTTAGCAATTATTAGATTGGACCGAGGAGACTCATTCATTATAAGCATAGTTATTCAAGGTAGGATTATCCATCATTGAGTTAAAATGGAAATTGGGCTTCTCGACCCTCCAGTTTTTTGGAGGGCCGCTAATGCTCACAAGTATCGATTGAGCTGTCCAAGGTCAGTAGACTAATGTATTCATTTTTACCCCTGCAGTTGTCCTTGATGTATTTCAAATACATCTTTGTCATTTAATGAGTACATTTTTAGTTTTAGTTTTTCAAATGGAGAATCTGGTCCATCAATCATTAGCTCAAATGAGCTTCACGTGAATAAATAGTAGCCTACTTCTTTATTGGGATGTATTTGGTACATTTTAATTAAGTATAATTATATTAAGGGAAAGCAATGATTGGCTGACCGTGCAAATCAACCTTGGAACATATTCATATTGGCATGTTTTATCTAATTTTTTGCAAAGGCTTTCAATAATGTGCATTATTTAATAACCTAAATATTATCCATTTAAATGAATTAGAAATATTAAGTAATTGAGCTAATTAACTGAAAGTATGGTATTGGCTGCATGTTTTGGTACATATATAAATGGTTGACTAGTAAGATATTTATACTTTTATTTAAATAAATAAGAAACTTTGAGAAAGACTACAGATTTGATGCTTTTTCAAACAGAAAGATATAACGTACAAGCCACTTATACACATGTATCACATTTATAAAAAATATGGTTTTAGCTGCCTTTTTGGTGCATGTAAATGGTGACTAGTAAGATGTTCATAAACTAATTTAATTTAAAAAATAAACTTTGAGAAAGTCTTCAGATTCAAATAGATAGCATACAAGCCACTTATATACATTTCCACACAATATCTTAAGGTTAACATGAATAATGAGACACATTTATTTCTTTGGATTCATTTACTGGTTTTGAATTACCCTTTGATAAGGAACATAGTGTCCTGGCCTTTTTTTAATTAACACGTTGGTCTTCCAAAGAAACAGACTTTTTCTATGTGCAGTTATTAAATGAGACATGCAATTAAGACCTTCCAATTAATGTATGAGTAGCTGTTGTTATGACAAAGAGGTTAGGATAATTAATGTTACCTGTCATCCCGTTAGTAATTAAGCTCACATGACAGCATCTGCAGCTAGGCCAGACTAATTGATTTCCAAGCCACCAAACCCCAAACATATGGTTACAGTATCTGCAGTCTGTCGTTCCCCGTCTCATCTCATCTCACCTTTATCCCTCTCTTCTCATCATTCTCTGATTCCTTTTTCAAATCTTCATCCGTTTGTCGACCCAGCCTGAGTCTCTTCAGCTCTCTGACATTTTCTCTCTTCATTACTCAACCGTCTGTCTCTCAGCTCTCCCTTTCCCTCCCCTCTCTGCTTCCCTGACAGGTGGTGTAGGTCATGAAGGCAGTAGAGGGAGAGGTCAAAGGTGAAGGGTCATGTTAAGAGTCCATTAGTGCCTATTGCTAACATTGAGCCTTATTGACCTGCATGTGTTTGTCTGCATATGCTCACACGCCTGAACTTAGATATCCACGGGCACATATGCAGACATATTTGCAGATTACAACTGAATTATAATCAGTGCATTGATTTCTTTGTCCCAAGGCATAGGGACTCATAGGGATTTACATACAATTAAAATGTAGTACAACAATATATGTAAATTGAGGCTTTAAATGCGATCAGAATCAGACCAATCACAGTTATGATATATTTGATCTTTATAGAAAATCTTATATATTTGTTTAATATAGCACATATTCTTTTCAACTGAGCAAAGGGTGTACTTTATTTACAATTGATGTAAACCTAAATGTGTGTATACATGTATATTATTATTGGTATAATCCTGGCATGTCTTTTTGGTTATAGTCAAATACTATGTTTGTTAATAACTGTAGAAGCTGTAGTTTTTGTAGGTACAATTGTAGTTTAACTAACGGGGAAACATCACGCAATTCCTATTCCTCTCATATGGATAATGAAGACCACTTTTGCTTTTTAAATTATACAAATATGTTGTGCCTCTACTGTGACATCGGAGAGGAACTCCCTCTGCGGGGAACTTTGGAATTGTTGCCTTTGCAGACCATTTACATGCAATACAAAGCTATAGTTCAGGAAAGGCACAAACGTATAAAAGCATGATAATGCCCCTTTAAAATAAAAATGCTGGTAGAAATGCAGCTAGGCTAGGGTGACATAAGGACTTAGGGTCCCTGTAGACCACATCTAATCAATACCTCCCCTATACAATCTTTAGGGTTATATGCTAAATAAATGTCCAGCAGTTTTTAACAAAGGTGTGATTTCTCTAAGAGTCCACATGTATTCATGATACAGTGGTAACTCCATGTACTCTCAAACATATGTAGTAATGACAGTCATTCACATAATAGTGTCTACGCACAGAGACTTGTCACATGTTGAGCGTCAGACGATTCATCATCCTTATACTGTTGGGCATGTAACCCGTCCCTGTGGAGCTCACCTCTCCGTGTCACATCAACACACACACTTCATGTCATCGTATTAAGTCATTATTACAGCTCCCTTGGCTCACATTTACACTCTTCTTCCTCACACCTCTCTCCCTATTTCTCCCGGTTGCCATGCCCATTGACAGTGTTATTTATTACTGCTTGGCAACACTGTCTTCTTACCCACATATATTAATTGCTATTTGTACATCATCCATCCATCAACGTAGCGGCTCCTTCACTCGTCAATTCATTCATTTCCTTTATGTGTCTGTCAAATTGCGAAGGCTTACTTGTTAATCTCAGGCTTTCATATTGCGTGTAGTGCATTTAAAGCAAACATCCAAAACACGGGGAGTTTGTTAATGCCTCCACTTAGTCATTCCTTCAAGCTCTTTGTTTATTTAAAAAGCTGTATTAGATCATTCATCCACATGTTTTGGAATTGATGTTATCCCCCTTTTTTATATTTGAGTCTTTTGTCCAGCCATGAAGTCTTCCGCTTCCCGACGGATTGAATGTGCTGTTGGAGCTTGTTCTGCTCTTTTCTTGCTGTCTCTTACTCAATCTCAAAAATGTGATTGTGTGTTTTCTCTACAGGCGGCAAGTCCAGCTGTGGAAAAAGCAGCAGGGGTAGACCGACCCCCCAGCAAACACACCTCCAACGACAGGTCAGTGCGTTTGTAACTCTTATGCTGTAATCCACAGACTCTCTTTATGTTATGTCATTTTTGGTATAGCTATGCGCAGTTGTCTACATTCCTGTTTGTTGATGTTCATGTGTGTGTTTGTGCCCTACTTTCCCTTCATTAAAGCTGTATCCTAATCCAGATCAAGGCCCTTACAGTTCTAGTTTGTAAAGAAGCCCCATCATTAGCCCACTACAAAAGCCTGCGAAAAAACGGGGTCAGGGTCACACACACATTCACACGCTCACAAACATGTAGAGACCGCCATACACACATCACATGGCCGTTAGAAATGAACAGCTACAAACACACTTGCAACTGTTTATTTTCTTCAGGCAGACACAAGTGAGCACAGAACATGCATACACTAATGAGGGCTGCCTAATGAAGTAGTAAGGATGCAGAATGCCCGGTGTCTCCTGTGGGCCTTGTAAGTGTGTGTGTGTGTGTGTGTGTGTGTGTGTGTGTGTGTGTGTGTGTGTGTGTGTGTGTGTGTGTGTGTGGTGTGTGTGTGTGTGTGTGTGTGTGGTGTGTGTGTGTGTGTGTGTGTGTGTGTGTGTGTGTGTGGTGTGTGTGTGTGTGTGTGTGTGTGTGTGTGTGTGTGTGTGTGTGTGTGTGTGTGTGTGTGTGTGTGTGTGTGTGTGTGTGTGTGTGTGTGTGTGTGTGTGTGTGTGTGTGTGTGTGTGTGTGTGTGTGTGTGTGTGTGTGTGTGTGTGTGTGTGTGTGTGTGTGTGTGTGCTTATTTTACAGTGCGGACAGATAGTTACCATGCCTGTTATAAACTTTGAGTCTGTTTGTCTCAGGTTTAATGTGCAGTGCCTAGTACAAATCCATTACAACGGTCTTCCCATGTTAGCGTGTTCCTAGCTAACCTGAATCAATCATCTCCACATTTGTGTTCAGCGTCTACATTTTCCTGCTGTATTTAGCAGCAGATCTCATGGCGCATAACACGTAACACCCTTACATTACATTTGTTCCTTTTCATGGCTAATGTTTTGAATGAGTCAGTCTTTGCTTCAGAATAATGTGATGACAGTGAGGTGTATTTTCTCAACTACATAAAGACTACTTTATTTATCCACTCTTGTAATTTGATATCTTTTACACAGGTGTTGGGAAAGTAAACTGTTTACCACAATCACCCTCACATTTGTTAATACCTAACTTAATTATGGAAGTTTAACTTGGGAGTAACATTGTAATGTCATTTTCTAATAATGTTTTCCTTCCATTTTATCAAATATATTTAAACCAATACATTGTCAATAATGGAGAATATAGATACAATTCGGCTTTTTGTAGCGACATTTTCAAGTTATCAAATGTTACAGGTAGTATGGACTTTGTTGTGGTCTCTATCGATGTCCTTGATGTCGGAAACTCATGATGATTATGATGTGACCCCAAAAGCATCATGTCCCAGCCACCCATATTTTTCCATCTGTGACCATGGCTCAAGCAGAACAATCTAAATGTAATTAAATGTTTTCTCATTTGCTTGATTTATCCCAGTCTTTTACAGAGAATATAAAGTTATCCTATCATAAACATACAAAACCCATGCGTCCACTCAACCTAACCAAGGCCAATCTTTGCAATAGCATGACTAATAGAAAACCTAGGCAGAACACGTTGTACATTTGAGAAAATGGCCGTTACGTCATTGATCAATGTGCTGCTCTGTCTGGCTCCATTGACCTCTGTTAATGGACAGTGTATTACTCATAGACTGTATAAAAGAAGGGGACATTGTCCCTGTGATGTCGCCCATTGGTTGTGTGGATTACCGTTTTAAAGCCTTGAGTTTGAGGCATTTTTTCTTTTGCCATACATACTGTTTGTAGCCCATACAAATGCTAAGTTATCAATTAATGCTAGTTCTAGTAAGCTTGGTCAGCAAGATATGTCAGTATTCTACATTGACTGTTATATTAATGAGGTATTCATTGGTCATTTTGGCTGGAATAAAAAAGGCTTTTAACTAAATGTATTTACCAGATCAAATGAACAGCCACATCGTTGCATTTAGTACAACTGTGGGATAGTGTCGCTCCCTAGTGACCTGTGAATCACAAGGTAGCCTCACCCCTTAAAGTAAACCCTGCTTTACTCTAAATGGAAAGATAATTAACTAAATGAACATCATGCAAAAAAGACTTGAATTGAGACCATCAACTTGAAGGGAGTGAGAAATAGGGTCTTTTTCTTATAGACTTTTATACAATCAGACTTATAAGAGAGCTAAAGCATTTGATGTCAGCCAAACAATGTTTGATCTGCTCAAGAGGAACCAGCTGCATCCACAGAACAAAGACAAACTTGTGTTCACACACACACACACACACACACACACACACACACACACACACACACACACACACACACACACACACACACACACACACACACACACATACACACACACATACACACACACACACACACACGCACACACACACAATAAAGTGGATATATAGGTAATTATTTAAGACAAACACATTTGTTTCATATGGTCATGAACTTATTTTTTTACACATCATCTCATGTACACACGCTCACATAGAAACCATTTCAGCTGTGAGTAATGTAAAAGTGATGTAATGGTTTCTGTGGTCGCCGGGGAAACGATCCTTGAAATTGCAAAAAAGTCCAAAATGAGTAGAGGAGTGCTGCCATAAATATTGGAACAGCAAAGCGTAAGTTAAATGAATAAACGTGTGTGTGTGTGTGTGGCTCTATATGACTTTCTGCTGGTGTGTATGTCTCCTATTCACATTATTGTCCTCCTTCTGTGTGTGTGTATGCATGTGCATGTGTGCGCCTTTGTGTGAAGCTACACCTATAAAAACAGTAATGGCTCGTCATAATTTTAACCACACAGCACGGTCACCGCAAAACTCATTACCTTTGAATCAAAATGTGCTTTTTATACCGGGAAACAGATTTACTGTAAATTGGTTTATTGAAATAGCATTGCCATCATACTATATTTCTTTGTGGTATAAGGTACTGTGTAATAGAAGCTAGGAGGTGAAAAGGTAAATAGGTTTCATTGGATGCACTAGACCAACAGGATGTGAAAGAGTTATTATAACACTTCTATTTATCAGAGGAACATACGATACTCTCTACACTCACTTTTTACAAAGGGCCATAAACTCAGTATACCTACACTTCATTTTGATGGGGCCTGAGCTACCCTTCAACATGCTTGAAGGTGGCAATAAGTGGCACAGACGCCAGGACTGGCTCAAACTGTAGTGAAATGTTTTGAAAGTTGCCAGCGGACTCTCTGGCGCCCCCTATTGAGTGGTAGGACTGTGGTCGCATACAGTTATTCCAATGTTTTCAGAAATTCGGTTTGCACATTGCCCTATTTATTGTGGACAGAACAAAATAGACTTTCATTAGCCCCACTCTCCCTGGAAGTCTCCAATTTTGAATAATGCATTTGTCCTGAGTTGAATTTTCATGTGGAATAACCCTTTGACAAAGTTGACAATAAATTGCGAAGGAATATTCAATAGTTCAAATGATAGGGGTTATAGGTCAAGGCTGAAGACCACATTTTTGACGATTTACACATGTCCAACATTCCAAACTTTTTGGATATAAGTGCTCTGATATTCACAAGATGTTGTACCCACATTGCTCTTATTGTTGTGAACATATTTCAGATTGGCTTTTATTAGCCCCGCCCTTCCCGGAAGTCTCCCATTTTGAATATTGCGTTTTTGTTTATCGGAATTTTTTTTCCATTTTGACGCTAAAATTAAAATAAAGAGTGGATAGCTCAAATGATATCAAACAATGAGGTCTTCAGTCGAAGGAAAATACACCGTTTTTGACGATTTACATCAGTTAAAACTATCCAAACCACTTGCTTACAACTACTCCGATATGTACACAATTAAGGGTCAAGGCCCGTTCAGCGATTCATGCAGCTTTAATTATTTATTTTAATAAGCTCACTCATTCATCAACAACTACCATTAAGAGTTTTTAAATTAATGTTATGATATGTTTATGTACTTGCATACATTAACCTTTAGCAGTATTGTATGTTTTTTTCTTTTTTCACATCGCTCTCTCCCCACTTCTGTGCACTTTAAAGACCAGCCAAGAGAGAAAGGAAGGGGAGATGAGGGTGAGAGAGAGAGAAAGAGAGTGGTTTGGTAATGCACATCCTCCCTTTTGGTTATTTCTCCTCTGTGTTTCATAGCGAGGATCCGTGAAGTGGCAGGTGGATGAAGAGAACACCTGCTCTCTTCATCTCTCTGCCTCTGTGTGTTTGGCTCTTTTTCTCCGTCTCTTGTTCTTTCATCGCACACCGTCTCTTTTTTTCTCAAGTCTCACCCATTTGATCTCTCCCTTTTCTCACCCCCACTTCCATTTTTTTGCAGCGAGGCAGCTTGTCAAACATCTCACAAAAAAATGTAAAACGCAAATGGATCTGAAGTGCGTGTGTGTGTTGTAGTGGGAGTGTTAGAGATCAGAGGCACAGCAGCAGGAAGGGATAGAGGGAGGAGTGGATTTTTTCCTCATATTAATGCTATTCATTAGCTTGTCTAATTAATTCAGTGCCTCCTCCCTTTACTTCACTATTATTGCTTCCATACGTACTTCCCTTTTTACCATCTTTTCTCTTTTGCTATTTCTACTTTTCTTCTTTGCTCGTCTCTCTATCCGTCCCCTCTTTCTTCTTTCCTTTTCCTTTTAACCAAATACTACTTTATGTAAGCGCAGTGGTCCCAATCTAGGGAAGGGAATGTTCATCAGTGCGTTCACCACTTTAATCCTGAGACTGAAATCTATAACAAAATCTCTTGGATTAATTGACATGTTCGATCCCAAGAGGATGAAACCTTATGACTTTTCATCTGGTGTCAACAGAATATCAACATTTTCAGTTGCCCAATCTAAAAACATATCAGCATGAACATGACGGGGTGGCATTCATTGTGGTAGTAATGTTCAAGGATACCATATACCATCAGGTCTGAAACACTCATTTTTTAAATAAGCTATTATTTGAGGTTACGGTTAATTGGCAAATTGTAGCCTTGTAACAACTTTACTAAGATACTGAGCTTCAGAAACATTCCCTGCTTAACATCAGCTTGTATTATAATCTTTGTGAACATGCTAGCATTTGGCTCTTATTTTAGACTCTTATGTTTTACTTCAATTGTATGCTAAATACTCCATGGAATATGAACTAAAGTAATCTTTATAGTTAGCAAGCAATCAACATTCTTAAAGAGGACATATGCTCATTTTCAGGTTCATATCTGTCTGTTGTACTGTGACATGTCTCCATGCTTTAATGTTCAAAAGCTCTTTATTTTCCCGTACTGCCTGTGCGGCAGCAACTCTTTTCACCCTCTGTCTGAAACCAGAGCCCAGTCTGCTCTGATTGGTTAGCTGGCCGGCTCTGTTGTGATTAGTAACCGCTTAGAGATGTGTCACGAATGTCCGACCCCCCACATTCAATGTGTTGGAGCGCTAGCCAATATAAATGCAAGTGTTACATTGTGATGTCACTATGTTACAGAGGTAAACAAAGGAGTCCAATTGAGGTGTTTCAGGCAGGGGGAGTAGTGTGTTGGAGAGGGAGGGACATTTTACATGCACCAAGACCTACATAACAAATTACAGGAAAGGGATAACCCCCAAAACATGATAGGGACCCTTCAAGCCTTCACACACAAACAGGACGTTATACAATATTTCCAGCATTGTACATCACTGAAACTGCCAATTAAAATGTTTTTTTACAGAAAATTATAAATCTACAAATACATATCATTTGCAACTTTCAGCAGCTAGACATATTATGCATTATGATAGTTTTGAACCACTTTTCAAGTGTTAACACTACTGTACATAGGCTCAAGACATTATAATTAGTATATATTATGAAACTAGGAATACATTTTAGTCAGGCCTCCCTTTAGTTTTTCCTGCCACTGCATCTTTTTACCTAACCACTGTCTCCATTTTTTCCTCCAACATTCCTTTCACTCCTACACTTTATCTCCGTCTGTCTTTGTTTCCTCCATCCTTGCTGTTCTTCCCTCCCTTCCTCCCCACATCTTTTCCTTTTCTTTTCACTCTCCCTCTTCCATCCTTCCTCCCTCTGCCCTGGCCTTCCTCTCTCTAGCAGTCCCTTGTCTGCCATTGTCTGGATTAACTCACATTTGCTGAGTGACTATGAGGCGGCATCAGGGAGACCTTGTTTTTGTACTTTGCATATTTCCCCCTGTTGCCAACCATGAATCATCATCTAGCCTCTCTCTGGATTCTATCAGCATCTGCACTGCTATCAGTTCATGAGGGTTTAGGGATGGATGGATGGTCTAGAGAGGAGTGTAGAACTAAAGAGTACAAAACTAAGTTCAGACAAACTCACTTAGAAAAAAACACACACAGGGAGCAGGGAGAAGGTCAGGGGAGGATTAATGGCTGTGCTCTGATAGATAAACTAATCAAACAAACAAAGACTTCAACGCACACACACACACACACACACACACACACACACTCAAACCACAGACAGAATGTAAAGCAGACACACTCGAATAACCCAAATGAGACATTGAGAGATTGAAAGAGAGGAAGAAGCCCATTGAGATGAATGGCGCACAAAAAAAAGTTTTGAAAAACATGAGCTCACACGCAGAGACAGAGCAGTTGTTTTGACTTTGTCTACTCTCCCCTGTCTAAGGGCCGGGTTCACAGACAGGGATTAAGGCCCCAACAAAAAAGTATTTTTAGCACTCTGAAAGCTTCCATGGAAGTGAACTTTCAAAATGTTCCTTTAGAAGACACACATTGTTATGCATTATACATCTAATCAGTCGGGTGTTCTTTTTTCATGAATGTAAGCCTCGCTGCACATTATCCTGTTTTTCACACAGCCACATGCAAAATAAACCAACAGCTTCACTCATAACATTGATTTAAAACTATTTTATTGACATAAAAATGATCATATTGCTTCCACTATGAAAAAAAAACTGCGTTCTACAGCGTCGGCTCGAACTGCGGCAACAATGACGTAACTTTAAATAACGGTAGCACGGATCAATATTTACTGTAACTGTCCAAGTGTGTTTACAGTTTCTCTTCCACTAACAAGTTCTTAAACAATGCAAGAACCCATTCCATGTTCCCATTAGTGTTGACTTCCTGTCTGCCTTCTTCTGTGGTTTTCTTTGACGTCCTGCGCTCTGTCTTTTGACCCCGTTCCTTCTCTCCTTTGATCCTCCTTAGCGGTGTGTTATCAAGTATTAACCTCTGAAATGTCGAGATTGACCAATCAGAATCAAGTATTCAACTAAGCCGTGTAATGATATAATATACAATTATTTCATTAATTACAAATTGTAAATTCCATGTTATAGATTGTTGCTCATTTACCTTTAAATTCTTATTTTTGTATAAATATTTTAATATTACATTTGTTGAGGACATTTTGCTAACTTTAACAGTCTTTATTTGTTTTAGTTTTAATTCAACATTCCTACTTCAACTTCTTATGTGTATATACATATTTGTATTCTTTTTGTTGTTGTTTATTTTGTATTTATGACATTTTTAAATGAAGGTTTCTGCTTCTGACTTCAGATTCAAATGTTCAAAAAATGTATCCTGGTATTTGTTCATGCATAATCATTATTTGTCAAATAGAATAGAACTTAAATCTGCTCTTTTTTTTTTACAGTGAAATAACTTCTCCCTGTGTTTTATTTTTGTGAAGTAATATCACATATCTTGTGGTTTATCTCATTGGTTTCATGTCTGTGTTCATCTGTGCAGCTTGACTACAACAGTAGACATGTGTTATGGTCCTGTTTTTCTATCTTAATCCTTCTTTACTTCATCTGTGCATATGTGTACGAGTCATGTGTTATTCACATCATTCCAGTAGTTAGCTTTGATCACAGATGGGTCCCTGGCTATTGAATCATTATGCAAATGTCTCTGGAAGCAAACAAAACACAAAGGTCCCGTTCATGTTACTGTGACAAAACTTTACCTCTAACATATTTGAGTATATTTATTTAGTTTTTCTCCTAATCATTGTATTCTGTGTTTGTGTGCTCAACTGTACAGCCTGACTAGAACAGTGGAGATCCTGGGAGACGACAGTCCTCTGGGAATCCACGTGGTCCCTTACAGCTCATCCCTCAGTGGACGGTAAGTTGTGTGAACGCAGACCAACACACAGAAACAAAAATGCACACACACAAAGAAACACTCATCGAAACAAGCCCTAATTCTGCCCTTTAACCAATATTGTTTGTTTATCTGCTGCATTACATAATATGCCTATACTCTTGGTCCCTGGAGGTGTGTGGCGCAGTGGATAGAGCGTTGGTATTCGGATCACTGGAGCACAGGTTCAAACCCCACTGCAGTCAGCATGTCGTTGTGTCCCTGAGACACTTCACCCCAAATTGCTCCTGTGGGGATTGCCCACAGTATTGAGTATGTAAGTCGCTTTGGATAAAAGCGTCTAACAAGTAATGTAATGTCTGCGTTTATGAGGAATTCTCTACCTTGGTGCACAAACACACATTCTCACGCAATGGGAAAAAATAGGGAAAATTGCAGAGCTTTTCTCTGGGCGTGTGACAGTCAGACAGTGGACGGGGATTTCCTACAGCAAAGCAGGATGAGCTTTTATGGCTGTTCTCATGACTCACCTGACCCCGCCAATCTCCTCCTTAAATTCCTCACTCTCTTTGTCCTTTATCCTCCTCCCCCCATTTTCCTAAACACCTCCATCTCTTTCCACCATTTCCCGTCATCCCTTTTACCTTTTAGCCTAGTTTCATCCTCTTGCAGCTGAAATCTTTAGAGTGTCACAGTCATCACCTCTGCTTTGTTAAGCTGTGATTTAGTAAGGCAAAGGTTCATATTAAAGGGGCAGTGCACCCCAACATTGAAAATACATTCTTACCTGGCAAGTTATCAATCTAGACCATTTTGGTGTGGGTTTTCAGTGTTGGAGATATCGTTGTATACAAATCAAAGATTTTTCTTCAATATAAAGGAACTACTTGGTATTCAGTTTGTGGTGCTCATTGCACCAACAATAAAACAAAACAATCAACAATGCTTCCTTATATAAATTGTGAGCCTGTTACTAAATAATTATCCACAAAATGTAGTTGTGAGCGGTTTTATGTAACAACTATATTCTTTGTACTGAATTAGACCAGCCAAAAAGCAAGCAACAATGCTAGTTCCACTATATTGGAGATAACTTAGCCATCTCTACGACAAAGATCTCCAACAAGCCCCAAAACTAACTAACTAACTTCATAAATAGCCCTACAGGTAAGAGGACGTATTTTCTATTTTGCGGTGAACTATCTCTTTAAAGGGGCCCTCTTACGCTCATTTTCAGGCTTCAAAATTGTAAATCATGTACGATGCGCTAGAGAGCTAGCCTGAGTGTCACATAGTGATGTCATTATGTTACGGAAGAAAACAAAGGAGTCCATTGGAGGTGTTTCAGGCAGGGTCTGAGAGAGAAACTCCCTCCCTCCCTGGAAGTTTTTTCTTTGCAGACCATTTACATAACACACAACAGGAAAGGGAACACCCCAAAAAGCATAATAAGAAAGGGCATCAGTTTATATGACCATCGTAGTGGCTGCTTGTATATTTGTCACTTTACATTTTCATGTGTTGATCTCCATGTCGGCACACTTTTGATGTCTTAAGTTTGTGTGTACTTTTCCGTCATATTGTCTTTGGTAATTGACCTACCTGTCTTGTTATCTGCTAGTTGAACACTTTGCTTATCAGTTGAAGGCGAGTTATATAAGCACTAATAATGTTTCTGTTAGGAAGATAGTGTCACTCGACACCAGGTCAATAATCAGGTACTAATTTATTCTTGCAAGAAGGAGCAGAGTTAAATGACATACAAAGGATATGGTTTAACTCTCACACGGGGCATGTTGCTCAACGGAGCAGGAAAAAGCATCAGGCTTATATCGTCCAAAATACAGGAGATAACAACAAAGTCGGAAATCAAGGTGGCGCTAATATCAGCCGCGGGTGTCGGGTCATCTGCGATGTGACGTCTTCTGGACTTCCTTCACGCCTCATAGAAATGAGATATGTAGGAGACAACAAGTATGTGTCTGTCTCCTCATAAAGATCAACAACCTGAAATGCCTTGCCTCCTCCTATCACAAAGAGGTTGTACACCGTTCAGAATCACACATGATATCAGTGCATTCAAACAAACCCAAAGAGGAGACAACAGTATTTTCTCCAACAGTTTCACAAAGAAAGAGACAAACAGATAGTTGGGGGCTCTTTCTGTCAGCAGTGTCTAAGTAAACATATAGACACTCTCTGGGGGTCCCCCCTCAGACACATCCGTCCTCTGGGACACACAGAAAGTCACTCTAAAGACAGTCTGTTTGCTTGTGTATCTACAAAAGTAGAAGTGATGGGACCAGACCTTAACCCCTCTTCTTCTCCTTTCAGGTCTCTCGGTCTGTTCATCCGTGGAGTGGAGGATGAGAGCCGCTCACGAAAGGAAGGCCTGTTCCAAGAGGACGAGTGCATAGTCATGATCAACAACAAGGACCTCATGGACAAGACCTTCAGCCAGTGAGTGCAACACAGTGTTTGTGAACAGGGGGTGAAGACATGACTCATACAAAAGCAAGCCCCCGTAATATTACAGATACATTCATTTCCTGTACAATATCTGTATTGTGTCAAACAACAACATAGATAAAGATTCACGCTAGTTTTTGTATGGCTATTTATTTAAAGGGTCAGTTCACACAACTTTGAAAAGAATGCTTAATCTCACAAAAGGTTCCCAATTAATGTAAAATCAAATTGAATAAGGACTAGTGGAATATTCAAATCACAAAAAAGCCAAATATTGGTTTAGGGCAAAGTATGTTTAAAAACCATTTTGCGATTCAGAGTGTATTGCTGCTGCAGAGATATCCCAGCCGACAAATCATATTATACAGACTTAACAAAACATATTTGTAACCCTTCCTTTCATTATCGTTTTAATATATCTTTCAATGAACATCTTTTAAAAGATCAATCCCTCCCATATCGTGGATCATATTGCGGTTGCAATATCAGTCAAAATGATCACAATAAGTTATTTTGTCCAAATTGTGAAGCTCTTATCTTGCCTACATTAGTGGTGCCAATCCACACAGGAGTTTGCCCCTGTTTACATAAATGTGCCTTCATGGTTTCTGCCTTCCTCAATATAACATCGAATAGGAACAAAAGCTGTCTGAATTGCTACAGGGATAGAATATAAATATGCTGGTTATATGCCTACATATACATACAGTAGACACACACATCGGTGATTTAGTAATAAACCTTGTACAAAAGGAGACTCAAGCTTTTAAAATGTGCAATTGAGCTTTACATCACATTCATGTAAATGAAAAAGTATTGAAAAATTACATCAAATGATCAGCAAAATAAAACCTTAAGAATAAGTGTATATATGAGCAGATGCATTATAGTCTAACATCCTTTCAAGTCTGTCCAAGTCTGTCTTCTCTTCCTGCTGCCTCTGTCTCTGTGTTGTATTCTCCCTCTCCATTGTCAGAGGGCTTATATCACTGTTGCACAGCCATCACAGACAACAGCAGAAAAGACACTTGGCAGATGTTTGGAGAGCATTGCTTACAAATTCATTCATGTGTGTGTTTATAAGAGCCGGCTTCTGTGTGTCGCTCCACTTCATTCCTCTAAGGGAAGATTTGCACAAGATCCATTCGACAGCAGATGTTTCACGCTGGAGTTTGCTTACTATACCGCTGAAGCACCTGAAGAGAAGTACATTAACACGAGTATTTAAGTATGTAACATGATTACAGAGCATTAACATGACAAAAGACACACCTGTAAGAACGATTTCCTACAGATTACAAGGACTGATGTGGGTGTTATCATGATTACAGCACATTACAGCGTCTATACATTCTACACAATAGTCCTTGTCCAGCGTTCAGGGTGGTAATGAGATTATATGAGATGTTTTATGCTCTACTGCAGGTAAACGGATTATCACCGGATGGGTTTGCTACGTATTGTTCAAAGATAGGTGAATGGGCCCGAGTCCACTCACACTCACACACACACACACACCTTCTTGCCCATATTGTTCTGTCATGGCGAGATTATTGACATGGTATGTTTGTTCCAGTAAAATATGTGCAAGTAGGCCAGTGAAAGTCCACTGAATCCTATGTGTGCCATTTCCATGAACACACACTTGCATGCACATACACACACACACACTTCCATTGTCTGATTAGAATATCTCTTTTACATGAAGGTGTTCGCATCCATTGTCCTTCAGGAACAATAACGGCAATATCTGTGCACGACTACACACGTCAACAAACATCTAGTTACATTGTTCTGCATAGTGGTCTTTCTACAATAACAACGAGTGTCATTCTGCAAGGTGAGACACGAGCATTTGCTCAGACTGCCCAGTGTGTTTAATGGTTTCATTATGCAAATTCAGAGTAAGAAAATATGACAACCCATGCTTTAACTCGCCTCGAAACCACTCTTTTGGATTACCATACAACATCATATTATCCATGGCATTTTAAGGTGCTCGTTATAATTCCTTATTTTTATGAATGGAAATTGTTCATTCGTATCCAGTCATTTTTTGTATCAATCATTTGCACCATATCTTTTCTTAATTTGGCTGCCCATGGAGTTTGGTGCATGTAATTGCTAAGAGCTTCTGTTATCTGCGTTTCTTAAACACCCCAATATACATGGTCATATTACCAAGTAGAGTTTAACTAAACCAGAAACACTCAAAAAGACTTACATGTACTTTCAGTTGGAAACCTAAGACAAAGCTCAATATTCATTTATAATACATAGATTGTAAATACAGTGTACATTTAACCACTGGTTACATATTTATTAAGATGGAACTTGCCCAAAGTGACATGTTATCACCAGATGTATGCCTGCATGACTTTCTTTCTGTTAAATATAACATTTGAAAGTATTATTATTGCTGATTTAATGTATTAAATAGTGAATATCCTTTATACACGACTTTCTAAACATAGTCTCTAGTTACAGAAGCTTTATGATCATTTTACATCTAATAATAATCTCGGCGGGAAATAATAGGAGAGTAATCTAATAGAATTTAAATAAAGTGGATTTTCTCTGTCGGTTATCTGAGGTGAATGATGGTGTGTACCAATCGCCCCTGACACAATGGTCCCCCTAAGTTACTTAGCATAATCTGATATAAAGTAATTCTCTGCAAAACGATCTCTCTTATGAATCATGAGATTATAATGGCCTGCTGCACAGGTGTCATTGTTCTCTGTTGCGTCTCCTGTTCGCTCCTGCCTTCACTTTGCTCCAATAATGATAAATACACATCACACAGTCAACCACCAGGAAACATAAAAAAAACAATGGCAATTTACAGTATAAAGCAGCTTAGAATAATGAACTACAGTTTACCACAATATACATCTCAATCTAACATACATGCTTTATTTTAAATAAAAAAGAAAAGCATTTGATTTGACCTGATATGGTTAAACTTGCTGTCACATTTTCCAAACACTGGGATATGCTTTATCAGGTTTCATTTTTGCAAAATAACAAGAGGCTGGGTGCCATCTGATAAACAAAGATCAATTATTTCAAGTAGAAAAACATTTAAACCATTACTAATTTCCTCTGAAAAAAAGTGCTTATTATCCCAGAGCTCTGTTGGATGCTCCGGGGGATTTGATCATTTGCTCCGCTAACCAATCAGATCGATGGATTCCACAGAAGAGAAAACTTTAAGGCCTTTTTCTCAAAATGATGACTCGGTGACAGTCATTATATCATTTGACATATTTTGCTTAATATTTGGAGTAGAACAACAATCCTGATATCATTAGAAAGCTAGGAATATCCTCTTTCCAGCAGTGTATACAACTCAAAATGTGTGTCACATACTTTACCAAAGCAACATATCTGTCCAGACAACAATGTGACATCGGACATTACAAATATACATAACAAAATCAAAAATATTGTCATTGTGCCGGAATTCCACCTGGCACCCTATTGGGACTTCATTTGAGAATCGCTGACGTAGACAGACCCATCCATTTCATCAAAACATGACACAATAGTTTCATTTTGATACACCAGTCTTAAAGAAAACGCTTTTCTACCTGCTGGGAAACTCAACCATAGAATAGAGCACTGGTTTCCAAGTTATTTAACAATAATATTATCTACTTTTTGGTGTTTTATCATTTTAAATGTAATATGGGATTATTGACGGATACCTTGTCGTTGATATTAGACAAGATAATCAGTTGAATTACTTTGAAAAGTAATTGCCAATAAAAACAATAATTAGTTACGGCAATATTTATCAATCTTGGAATTAAAAATCAATTAAAATCAGTTGAGTAAAGATATATGAGCCTAAGATATTCACCAGTGTATTTAAATCATCACAAATCCAACACACCATTTATTATAATTTGCATTTAATTGTTTTTCATCTTGTATTCATCAAAAATAATATTCCAAAGACACATTTGACAATGTATCTTTGTTTTTTCCCTCTTAATTGAGTTTTATATCCTTCCATAATGACTTTGCTTGTCAGAGATGGATGACTTTACACTTTATGTAGCTGTGATTTATGCCATGATTATGAATGATAAATGCATGCATCTATACACAAACTTATACGCAACACTTTCTGAATGTTTTCCTTTGTTGCTCTGAACTCATCACTCATTTCTCCGTCTCTTTTTCTCTCTCAGAGCTCAGGAAGTGTTCCGTCAGGCGATGCGCTCCCAGGTTGTCCGCTTGGAAGTAGTTCCCTCCTCCAACAGAGAACGCTATGAAAAGAGTTTTATTGGTCAGCTGATTGGAAACAATGCCGGTCCAGACAGCAGCCCTCGGGTGGCCAAGTCCAAACCACCGCCTCCCCCCATCAAAGCCAAACCTGTGTTCAAGCCCTCTGAGAATCCAGCCATGCGATTGGCAGAGGAAGCTGCCTCCACAGAAGCTGCTGTTAGTGTAAGTTCTCTGCTCCAAGTCAACTTGACCTGAGATAAGATCAGATAAACCTTTATTGATCCACGCAGGGGAGTTCAGGTGTCGCAGCAGCAACAACGAGGAAACAAGGAAACACAGCATGGTTTAGAAAGTTATACAAGTTGAGATAAACTCAAATGTTGTTACATTGAATATAAAGAAACAATCGGATCGTTACATAATAACATCATATTCAGATTATCCTTAATTAATCAAATGTTTTTAACAACATTGAACCAAAAGTATCTATATTTGTAGGCTTCTTGATTAGCAACAGGAAGAAACTGACTGAAGTCGATGTTATGTCTGTTTGCCGTATGCTTTAGACACAGTTTTTAAAAACACATAAAAGCATTACTGCCTCCCCAAACCTTCCTCCCTTAAAACTTAAGAATTCTTTAGGTATGAAAATGCCTTGATTTGACATGTTGTTCCCCAAATGATTTGGCATGGCTTGTAATGTCAGCTTTTGCACACAGTGTATCTTTAATTTAGAGTTGTTGTATGACTTTAAATTCTGTCTGTGTATTTTCAGTTTGCACAAACTGAATCAATGAAACATTATCTTCTTTAGTTTACTTCATCTTTTGATTTGATTTCAGTCTTTCTTATCCAAACTGATTTACTTGTGTCGTTCACATCACCATGGTGACATGGCTGACATTTGAAAAACATATGGCACAGATGCAACAGTTGCTTAGCAACAGCTCAGCATCACCTTATTTTCTTAAAAAGGGATCTGTTGATCTATATTCTGTTCTAATGACGTGAAAGCACAGTTTCAGAACTAATGAGCATGTTGTCCAGGTTCATGCACACTACGGTGTGGGTTATAACAGGCTTTACTTTCACTTTGAATTAGAATATGAAATGAATCCCGAGTGAATGGCTTTTGTACCAGTTGCTCCATTTAAAAACACAATAACATAAAGGATAGGTACAAAAAGAGAGAAATAGAAAATGAGTAGTAAAATGTGTTTTTTTCTTTAATTTTCCTGTTAAATGATGATCAATACATCGATAACGATATGTCATAAATAACTGCAAGTTGCCATCACATTTTCAACAACAAATTGATACAAAGTTTTCGAAGGTTAGACAAACAACAACGAAAAACCCATTACATTGTATATGTAATGAATAATAAACAATATGACGAGGATCAATCATCAGCTCACAGGTTTAGAAACTATGCATTTAGAATGTGACAAATGGGGCATTTAGAATGAAAATGTCAAAAACAAAGCAGCCTGTCTTCTCTAATGTTTTTAACAGCCGTTAAATGATGTACTTAAATGCTCAACGTTCTCAACCTAGACACCCAAGGGAAGGAGTGAGAGCCCCTCTCTTAAGAAAGGACCTGTTCTCTCAAGCCTGGTGACCAATAAGAAAGCAGGACGAAAACTGAGGATCGATCTGAAGAAAGGTGAGGAACACACAGCTACTGACGACTCATACCAGTCTCTCTCTTGATGCAGTTCCTCAATCCCTCCTTCAAAATATCACACTTAGTTATTCAAAAGAAAGATGCATATTATTTTCCATCTGTGTACAAATGTAGACTGTTTTTTGGGTAAACAAATGGCCTGCCATAATGTTATTGCTGCAAATGTAGTTGTGTGTGTTGGATCAGCACATTGCTTTCAGAGATTGAGGAAGAACAAAGCAAAACCAAATATGTTCACCTCCGTGTATCAGATTTGATTGGATTAGATTTGAACAATGCTACTTCATTATTTCCAAAGGGGAATCCTTCTTTTTACAGCAGCATGTTAACAAGGCATTTCACATGAGTACATATATACATATCAACACTAGAAATATATATATCTGTAGAGTATCTATAGAATACACATTATACAGAATAATTAGGAATACACTTATAGACCAACCTATTACAACAAAATATATAAATATACAGGATATATATTTAACAAGTAGTTGCAGTTTTTACTATGTTATTCAAGAGGAAAAAAGGCGTTTTCTTTTTCCTAGACATTTTCTGAATTTGTTAACCCTCCTATTTTTTAAATGCACATAATGGACCCTCGTTAAGCACAATGCTGTTCTCCCAGCATTGTGCTTATTTCTCCAAAGCTTCCTTTCTCTGTTCTCCGGCCCCCTCTGCTTCCCCTCATCCTTCCTTTCTCCATCTTCCTGATTCCCTCTCTTCAGGGTCTATTAAGTCTTTATTGATCTGTTCATTTCTGCTGATATGAATTCATACCGGACCAAACTGCTGACTTGGCTCTGCTAAAGAGACCCGATTAAATGAGGTCTATAAAACACACAAGTCTCTGTGTGTGTGTGGTCTCTTTTGTGAGTGCTTTCACACACGTCTCTGTCTGTGTGTGTGTGTGTGTGTGTGTGCATGTGTTTTTCACTGATTGTTATTTTAATCTTCATCACGTCTCTTTCCAGAACATTCACTCCCTGTTTCCGCCGTGTTGCACTCATTTCTCTTTTACCTTTTCCTCATCTCTTCCTCGTTTCTTTTTTCTGTATACCTCCTCTCTGCCCCACAACTGAACCCATGTTTAAAGCCTTCACACCTGCAGATACTCTAGCACCAGCTATAGCTAAAGGGTTTACACACACACACACACACACACACACACACACACACACACACACACACACACACACACACACACACACACACACACACACACACACACACACCGAAGGCTTTTAGTTATCACGCTAACAATATGTAGTCAGGAGCTGAGTCAACAACACAGTGTTGTTGAAGTTCTCAGGAGTATTTTATTGTGTGTGTGTGTGTTGGAGGACATATGGACATATTTGAGAACTCAGAGATCACTCTCAGAGCTTCTGGGAAACACATTTGGAGGCAGGTAGTGAACAGCTATACAGGATATTTGTGTGGAGACAGGCTTAGTAGTGATTCTTATGCTTCTATAGTCAACCTTTATACTCAGTCACATTTCTTCGTTTGTGTGTGTGTGTGTGTGTGTGTGTGTGTGTGTGTGTGTGTGTGTGTGTGTGTGTGTGTGTAGGTTCAGAAGGTCTGGGTTTTACCGTTGTAACCAGAGATTCTTCCGTCCACGGTCCTGGTCCTATTCTGGTCAAAAACATTCTGGCACGTGGAGCCGCTGTCAAAGATGGACGCTTGCAGTCTGGAGATCGCATTCTTGAGGTAAAGGGTAGCTTACTGTTAGCATTCATGAAATCATGACAACAAGAGATACAGATAAAGGTAGATCTGCCAAAGTGGGTGAGCAGCCGATCAGTCATGTGACCAAACAAATACACACATGCCGCATAATGGTGTTAACGATGCACACAGCGGCAAACACATAAACATCAAAGCCACACTCTCAGTTATGAAATACTGTAAAGTACTTTACTTGAGTATTTCCATTTCATGCTGTTTCATGGTCCTACTGACCAATATTGTTCTTTTTACTCAACTACATTTTCCTGACGGCTTTGGTTACTAGTTATTTTATAGCTTCATTTCTAAGCTAAAATAAAATACAAATAAACTGATAAATTAACTTTGATATATTAATAAAGGTTAAGATATTCAGCAGCAGTATACAAAGTAAATGAGTTTCGTATTTAGCGGGTGCTACGAACAAATGAATGCATCAATAGTCATATTCCAGTCATTTCATGTATTTGATTTTCAAATAGGCCTTTACACACAGTAAGTACTTTTACTTTTGTACTTGAGTAAGATTTTGAATGCAGGACTTTTACAAATGAAAAGTATGATTATGCGTCATGTCATCGGTTTGGAAGTTACTGAACGTCAATGAAGAAGACATCAACAAAATTACACTTATGCTGATAATGGTGATGTATTGACTTTCTGTTTGTATGTGTGTGTTTGTGTATTTAGGTCAACGGTGTGGATACCACAGGTGTGGGCCAGGAGGAGCTGGTGTGTATGCTCCGCAGCACGCGACAGGGAGAGAGTGTGTGTCTTGTGGTCCTACGGCAGGAAGACATGTTCCTGCCCCGAGAGATGGTAAGAACCAATCACAATGCTGCATTATCAGCCAATGAAACAAGATGTTGATTGGCAGGTCAGTGGCTAGTTAAACAATAGAAGAACTACTTAGGACAGGCGTACGCACAACTACATGAACCAGTTTGCAAATGTCCACTCCCTCTAATTATGCGGTTTCTCGTCCAACCAACAGGCTTGCCTTGATGATGCACAGCTCAGCAACCTATAGGAAATCGTCTTGTTATACGCAATATTATAATAATATTTTCTGAATTATTTTGAAAGATAACACATTTGCAGTCATGTTTTCTCTTACCACGCAATCATGTAACACAGCATTTCATAGAACTCCATTGTGATTGAATGAAACGAGACCATTGTAAAGCTTCTTCTTGATATTGGTAAACCATTTTGGGTAATCTTTCCTTTGCACTTGTTTCTGCTGAATTTCATCACTGTTTTCATTAATAAACACTTCTTTTATTCACCTTTGTTCTATTCTTCCATGCTTTGTCCTTTAATCTAACGTTGCATGACCAACCACTATGCATGTTTGTTTTCGCTCTCTTTAGACTTTTTCCAATCCCTGCTGTTGTTCGCTCTAAAAATCTATAAAAAAAAACAATTAATGAATGTTCCTTATTGAAATATATTCTGCTTTCACACTTAAGCATGTAGAGAAAGTCTGTAGCTCTTTGTCATTCACCTGAAAGGTGTTGTACTCTTGGAAGTGGTTCTTAAAGTGAGCTACCTAAAGTGAAATATTGATCATATGTTCAATTATTTGTTTTTTTTAATAACGTTTCACCCACTAGCTAGATTCAATATTTAAGTTTTCAAATATTCAAAAGTTACTAATATGACAACTCGTATGCATGTTATATTGGGTGTATATCATCCTATGAAGGGAGGCCATGGTCTAAAAGAGTTTGGGAACCACCGCTCTAATTCAAAACTTAATTTTTCCCTTCAACTTTGAAACCCGTATTTACACTTGCACAAACAGCATAACAACAAGTCTTGCTCTGTAAAACCACAAGACCTTATTTTATAATTTAGCCAGACTTACTTTTGTCTTCCCTCCACCTATCACTCATGTCTTTGGTTCACTGTATTTTATTCTTTATATGTTCACTTCTCTGTGTTTTTTCCCCTTTGTGTCTCTTTCCGCACTTATCGACTGGTGTTTCCTTAAAGGCTGCATGGAAGTTCCACACACACACACACACACACACACACACACACACACACACACACACACACACACACACACACACACACACACACACACACACACACACACACACACACACGCTTGCGACCCTGAGCCCCATAGGAAATTCTGTTTCTGCAGACAGGAAAAGGAGAGGTGTGTTGGGAGTGTGTAATGTACATGTGTTAACATCTCGGATCATTGGTGAGTATTGTATCTAGTCCAGATGTCCAGTTTCTTTTTGTACGCATGTCTGAACTCCATGGCAGTCTTCTTTGTCTACTTATCATGATGTTACGTGTGTTCTT
Organism: Gymnodraco acuticeps; assembly: GCF_902827175.1. Taxonomy (NCBI): domain Eukaryota; kingdom Metazoa; phylum Chordata; class Actinopteri; order Perciformes; family Bathydraconidae; genus Gymnodraco; species Gymnodraco acuticeps. Next base: position 1,080,189 of record NW_022990526.1, read on the forward strand.
TCAAAACCTCTCTCTGACAGTAGCACTTAGTAGTACTTTGTCTACTTCCAGACTGTTTCATGGCAAACAATACTAGAAAGCTGCAATGAAGCACATTTGAAAGGGGTGTGAATCTGTGTGATTGTTTCTTTAATCTGGGGGAAATAATGATCACTTTCTAAATCTAAAATAGGTGTTTGACTGATGAACTAATTAGGAGAAAAATGACAGTTAAGTGCTAATGCTTATACATTTAACTGAGGTTTCTACATTATTTGCTGCTAGCATATATGGCTTATGACATTATACTATATTTACAAAATCCCTCTACCTCACTACCTGAAACCATCCGCCTCATAAACACCTTTTCTGAATTATCCGATTATACTATTAAATGGTCTAAATCAACCCTTCCTCCACTCTCATCTAATAGCCTTCTTTTCTGCGTACTGGTAATTGTACTTACTTAGGAATCAACATTTCCCCCAGGCTGACATAATTAGTACATCTGAACTTCACCCCACTTCTCAAAACAATAGAAGACAACCTTCAACGTTGGATGAATCTCCCAATATCCCTTATAGGCAGAATTGCAACAGTCAAAATGACCATACTCCCAATGATAAATGACCTATTCTCAATGATCCCTATCAAACCCCCACCCACTTGGTTCAAATCTATAGACTCTGCCATCTCAACATTTTACTGGTAAACACAAAACACCTAGAATCAAACTATCTACTATTCAAAAACGCAAGAGTCAAGGTGGCTTAGAAGCACCAAACGTTCTGCATTACTTCATTGCCCAGCAACTACAATACATTTACAAATGGACTAATCCTAATCATTCCGACACCTCCTGGTTAGACATTGAACAAACATTGTCCAAAGATATTCAGACTTACCGTTCATAAGCCACCCCATCATACGTCATCCATAATAATAATAATACATGGGACTTTTATAGCGCTTTTCATGAAACTCAAAGACGCTTTGACAGAGAGTTAAGAACAATAAAGACAAGAGAAAACAAAACAAACAAAAAAAAATAGATAACAAAGAAATACAAAAAGAGATAAACAAAACAGAAAATAGGGGGGAGGGGGGTGGTCAGTGGTTGAATGCAGTGTTGAACAGGTGGGTTTTGAGTGATGTTTTGAATGCTGTGAGGGAGGAAGAATCTCTGATGGATTGGGGTAGTGAGTTCCAGAGGGTGGGTGCCGCAACGGAGAAGGCTCTGTCGCCCCAGGACTTGATGTTGGTCCGGGTGGGGAGGGACAGGAGGTTGGCAGTAGCAGAGCGGAGGGAGCGAGTGCTTCAAAAACCCTGCAATAGCCACAACTCTGAAAGCCTGGTGGACATTTTACGAATTAACACAATTTCACCCACCGAACACACTCCCATCTGGAACAATCCTGACTTTCTAATAAACAGAAAACCTTTACATTTCAAATCATGGATTGCCAAAGGCATCACACACCTCAAACATATATTTCATGAACACAAGTTAATTCCATTTTCTGATTTGGTCCAGAAGTACGGCATCAGGGAACATCAATATTTATAATATTTACAACTCAAATCATCCATTCAAACCAAAGTTAACAGCAAAACGTTGAACTCTTATCCCCCCTCAGAAATATTCCAAATCAAATTAAGAATAAAACTGCTTTCAAAAATATATATATAAATTAATTTATTCTGCAGACTTAACAATGTCCATCCCCTCAAATAAATGGGAAAAAGATCTACAGATCACCGAGCGCCGACTTCTGGTCTCAAATCTGCAGAAACATCTTCTCCATATCAGCCAACACCAACATGCACCTCATACAATATAAGATTATTCACAGAGTGCACTACACAGGTGAAAGGATGTTTAAAATGGGTTTTGTAGTTTCTCACATCTGTCCTCATTGCTCACTTAACACCACAGACACCTACATGCATGCCACATGGGAATGCACACCAGTTAAGCCATTCTGGCATAACATCACTGACAACCTCTCTCTTTTGCTGGACTGCCACATCCCTCTTCTTCCATCCCTTTGTTTACTAGGAGACATTTCCAATGTGAACATCAACATTACATCAAGTAGAATTCTGTCCATAGCCCTAATCATTGCAAAAAAAACTATCCTCATTAATTGGAAATCACGACACAAAAGCAATATCACAATTTGGAAAAACCTGCTTATAGAATACATTTCAATGGAAGAAGTATCTGCTGGCATAAAACAACAAACCAATGATATTGATGCAATCTGGAACCCATTTATTGAAACATTTAATTAATAATCCTCAATCCGATTTCACCCACCACCCCTTTCTACTTCTTTAAGGTAATGCTACTATTTATATCCCCCCCCTTCCTATGATATATGACTATTAACTAACTATATTAATAACTATTATTGTTACTCATTTCATTTTAATTATAATTTTGTCATTTATTACTCTCTTTTTGTCCAATCCCCCCCCCCCCACACACACACACACACACACGCGCACACACACACACACACACACCGTTTTTGTTTTCTTTTTTTGTATATTTTGTTATTTGTCTTGTATACTTGTAAATGCTCCTTATTAAAAAAAAGAATAGTCAAATCACATCTATAATCAGAAAAAATACTCCATACACATTCAGAACCGGAGTACACTTGGAAATCGACTTTACAGGCAGAACAGAGATTCATTATCAACAATACAATGTCATTTATACATTTGTACACTTACGACATGTCCAAATTGCACTATAGTGTTGCTGGTTTTATTTTCCAACTTGACAAGATTTTAAATTTAAGTTGTTTTTTGTAAAATGTCACCATATGGGTACTCCACCAAAATATACCTCACCCGCCAGGAAACAGAACCCCCTTTAGTCCTGTATTATTCATACACACGCTCAGGGAAAGAAATGTCCTAGTATTGTCCTTGGGTATACACAATTACACACCGAAACATCTCCCATAGGTAAAGTATTGTCTCCATCTATTTGGAGGTCTGCTTAAAACCAACCAACGATTCAAGGACACTGCTGCAGTTTGACTGTGTTTATAGATGTGTGACAGCAATTGGGTATGTTGTGTTTGTGTGTTCAAGGAAATACATTTCGTATTGTGAGAGGCATTATTTATTTTGTCTTAGCTTTAAGGATATTTTGTTAGTCAGGAGATGCAGGTTCTCGGTCTGAAACAAAGCAAACAAGATTGATTTGACTGCAACTGCATAGTACATGCAGAACTAAGGCCTTTATGCAAACAATTGTCAAAACCTAATTATTTCATGATGTCAGAATTCATTTGAGCTAATCTGTGTTTAATTGTATGATTCTTAAGAAGTGTATCTCTCCTACTGCAGATATCCATAGATTCGCAGTGTGTCAGAAAGACCTTTTGGCTTTCTTCATTGCAACAGTGATACTGCTAATATACGTGTTGGGGATATCTAAATACATTCTTTAAATGTGAGAACTAGAGTTTCTGCTGCTGTTGCTGAATTTAAATTAATGATAATGCAAATTATATTTATGTCAAAGTAGGACCGATGGAAACATGTATAAAGAAGATGTATTGGTCGAAAGGCAGACTGATGAGGCTCTAGTCCCGTCACCCTGAAGTGAGGAATGAGTATGAACGATGAATGGATTTACTCTTCATTGCAGTTTAGTGTGATAACTGATAAATGACATGGGTAAGCTGCAGTTTCTCATAAGCACGCTTAGCTCAGCTTAGTACATCATTCTAGGTAGATGATTGATTTTGCGAATGAAGATATAAAGAATGTCCCTTAAATAAAACTGAATTTTCTTTTGGAAAAGTGCTGTTGAGGAGGTTGGGTAAAGAAGTCTGAGGAAAGAAGCTGCTCTGTAGTTTGGTGTTATGGCAGCGGATACTTCTATATCACTTGCCAGACGGCAGCAGGGTGAACAGGCTGTTACTTGGATTGATATTGTCTCTTAGTATACCATCTTAGAAGTGGGCATAGTCCCAGTGGTATCACTCATTGGTTTGTGGGCTACCAGTTTATAGCCTTACATTTGGTTTTTTCAGCCGTTAGCATCTTTTTTTTTATAGTATAGCCAAACATTGAACAAAACACAAGACAACAAAAAAACACAGACAACATCAAGTCTGGACAACACGGTGGCAGAGACCTGTCAATCACAGGGTAGTGATACCCTAAAGCAGGGGTTCCCAACCCCCGGTCCGCGGACCGGTACCGGGCCGCGGAGGTGTTACTGCCGGGCCGCGAAATAGCTGTGAGTTTAACGTAATATTTGCAGAATTATAAATATATAAAAGTATTTTATCATAATATTTTTTTTAAAAAGTGTTTAATTTTTGCACCTATACCAGTCATTATTTCATCCAGTAGCCTGGTTAAACTTTCACTAGAAAACTGTTAAAAATGCCATGGCTTTTATGATGTTCCGAGGGATTCGGCGGATCAGCTGGTCTCAGCCTCTCGTGCACATGAGAAAGTTACCGGTGCGCCAAGTAGGAAGAGGAGCGCACAGGAGACAACCGTTTAATTGCAGACTGTTATGTTTATGTGGGGAAATGGCAGTGCATACATTATTTGAGATATATTTCAAACTCGGACTTCATTTTAAGGACATGTCGGCCAGGGGTGTAGAGCTATTTGTTTAAGCACCGGATTGGCAAAACAGCAGAGTAAACCAGTCTGCCTTGATCTATGAATTCATGTCCGGGACTCTCGCGGTATCTGCTGCCCGCAGCTGTTTTGTAGAAGGAAAACCTCCTTCACTTCATGAAATGGCTGCAGCATCAGGAGGCAGCGGGACGTATACTCCGCCTCTGAGAAGTGCAGCACCAGCGCGCCGAGAGCTGTGCCTTTTTACGCACCGCCTTCGCTGTGTTTACCTTCATCAAAACAGCTTAAGAGTGACTGCAGGCTGCTACGTGTTAACCACACACACCTCTACACACATCGAACTGCCCGATTACTCCCCCTTTTATTAGTTTTATGAAGGAGATGTCCAGTTACCAAGGCGCATGATATGTGTGTGTGAGTATGTGCTCTGCTCAGCTCAGTGTGTTCGGTGTGTTTGTGTCTGTCCGACACCGGCATTTGTTTTCAAATGACCATGAACAGTAATTTACACACATCTGGCTAAATCCATAGGTAACCTATATGCGGGTGTTCCCAAAATAAATTAGTTTAATCTTAATCTCGATGTAGTGCTAAATGCTGTCGGACGTGCACCGGAACGAACGTCACTATCATAATATCTTCTGAAAACAAATGCCAGTCACACACACCAGAGATGGGTACTCGAGTTTGTGACTCGGACTCGAGTCGCACTTAAGTCGCACACACAGAGACTTCAGACTTGACTTGGACTCCTGCTCAAAAGACTTCGGACTCGACTTGGACTCGTGTTTTGGGACTCGTGAACAATCATTGTGTTTTCTATTTTTGGCGTATTAAAGGTGGGGTAGGTAAGTTTGAGAAACCGGCTCGAGATAGCTAGAATTTGAAAATACACAACCGGAGAAAATCTGCCACTTCCTCACAGAGCCCCTCCTCCAACACACACGAACGCGCACATGACCAATGAGGGCACGAGATAAGTTTGTGCCCCGATGGAAGGCTGACAGGCAGGTAGGCCATCCAGTTACTTTAGCCGGGCCGGCTATCGGGATGTTAAGAGCATTCCATGGAATATAACAAAAAGTGTATCTCGAGCCGGTTTCTCAAACGTACCTACCCCACCTTTAACATTAACATTAACATCATGGTAACACCATGGCGACCGGTGGCACACCTGCAGCTGTACCGCTTGTAATTAGGTTAAACTATAAAAACTTCGAACAAAACGCCGGCGGCACCAACAAAAGGAGCGCACACTGCAAAGTCTGCAATATTAAAATCGAGGATGCTGGTGCAACAACGTCAAATTTCATCATGCACTTGAAAACTCACCCGGAGAGGTCAGTCACATTAACGCATATGGACGGTTAGCAAACATGTTTAGCTCAGCATCAGCTATGTAATGTTAACTTAGCTTGCTACTAGCTTTGTAACTGAATATTTGAAAAGATGAGTGAATGTTTGCTTGTCACACTTGTTTGCGTTGAGTGGCGTTGACATCCAACTCTTGACTTGACATAAAAAAGGTCGGTAACGTTAATCATTAGGTTCCGCTGCCACTATCTACTGGCTAACGTTAAACGTAGAAAAATACATAGTTACATACATAAATACATCTGTCGGTTTATAGGCAGGTTACAGGTTTATTGTTGACCACGTAACGTTAATGTTACAGGTTTATCAGGTTACCATTACACTGGGTTTGAGTGAGAGGATAGATGAATATGTTTATTTATAGTAGACTTAAAATATGTCATTAGAGACCCAGTGTAATTAAACAATACGGTTGCAGAGGTCAAATTTTAACATTTTTGTCCACTGGCCAAATGGCTAGCCTAGTGAATGTTGAAATGTTACCAGCCACTCAATAGATTGCCATTGTTATTTTTGGCTGGTGCGTGCAACATACAGTACCAGCCACTTGCATGATTTACCAGCATTTGGCTGGTAAATGGTGTTAATGGTAGATATCTCTTTTGGAACAGGTCATGTTTTAATATCACCAGTTCAGTATATTTCAGATTATATTGCAGCAATAGTTTTTTAGTTGCAAATGGCACAGAACAAATGTTTACTTTGAAGTACTTTTAACACAGTTTCCCTGCGGGGGATTAATAAAGTATTTGTGATACTGATTTCTGATTCTGAAGTGTTTTGCTTATAAGTTGTTTGCATTTAGCTAAAGTGTGATGTTTTTCCTCATATTGCATTGCAATAGCCTGTTTAAAGTGATCATATAACAAACAACTAATCAGTACTGATACTGTATGCTAATAGATATAGGAGTGATAATAATACAATAAATGCTTTGAATTTCTTAGATATAGCTGTGCAGTATTCTTAACAGACTGGATAGCAGCAGACAATAGAAGGCTTATTACAACCAGAAGAGACATGAGACTTTTATTTTTTAGAGACTTGAGACTTGACTTGGACTCGTGACCAAAGACTTGAGACTTGATCAAGTCTCACCCCACAAAGACTTGAGACTTGACTTGAACTCGTGACCAAAGACTTGAGACTTGACTTGGACTTGCAAAAAAAAACTTGTGAACATCTCTGACACACACACACACACACACACACACACACACACACACACACACACACACACACACACACACACACACACACACACACACACACACACACACACACCCCTCCTTCATAATACGCCTTCTCCTTGTTTTCCCATGATTATCTGTAAATCATACAAACAAAACCAAAACGTTGATTTATCTGTTTTCCCGTTTGGTTTAAAAACTGAATAACGTCGGTTTTTTGGTTTTCCGTTTTTCCTAAAAACCAAAAAACGACACCGGTTCTTTTTTAAACATTAATATGTTTTGGATGCATATTGTTCTAGTATGTGTTCAGGCTGTTACATACAATTAGACTCTTTTTTTTTTTTTTTAAATTAACAAAACCAATACTTGTGAACAATTGTTGAGAAGGACTGAACAGTGTAGGAGGTGATGGTGAAGAAGTCAGAAATGTCTTTTTGGAAGTTTTTGCAATGTTGTCATGTGTCTTTAAATAAGACACATGAGATGAATCTGAATCCGTTTTTTGGTTTAATGCCTTTTTTGGTTAGCATTGCAAATCAATCCCTTTTACCGCAGTGTTTGTATTTTCACACCTCAAAGTCGAGCATAAGCCTGGGGATATTATCACACCTTACCAACTGGCATGGCACTCAAGTTTATGTTTCATATCAACATTCAAACTTCCATACAACTGTGCCAACTCTGTTGTAAACATCTCACTGCTACAGAGCACGGCAATACACAATACGATATGAAATAAAATACAAATTCTGTGCTCACTTCAAACGAGTTTCATTTATATCACTTCAAATCTCAAAGTCTTTTATGGTTGTTGAGAAAAAGTGACTAGAAAATGTTTTCATATTCTAACTTTGTGTAGCTTTTTTAATTCAATCTTTGCTAAAGACAACATTGCTCATACCATAATGTGTTAACAAACTAAAGGCAGTTACAGGCTACAACACTCATCATTTCCTAAAGGTTATGTTTAATAGTTTAACATTGTTATTTTGTATAACACATAAACATTTCTAACATTAATACCTTGTTCCAACAGCCTTTAAACAGTGATATGGCTACAGGGTTTTTTTTCCTAATGATTTGCTGTGAAGCTCTAAGCCAGCTTGTCGGGGTTAGCGGAGAGGAAACAGAAGAAGGATGATGATGAAATGATGGAAGGATCTTGTCTATCTTCTCCTCCCCCTCTTCCGTTGTCTCATTTTTAGCCCACCATCTGGTGTTGTCTGCTAATGTCTGTGCTCGCTGTAGAACAAAGACATTACACCACACATACACACACACACACACACAAACACACACACACACACACACACACACACACACACACACACACACACACACACACACACTTCCTCAAAGTCACAAAGCCTCTCGGTGTCATACACTTATATTCATACAAATTCCACAATATAACAAGTACATCCACCTGCTGTATATACATATATACAGTGGGGCAAAAAAGTATTTAGTCAGCCACCAATTGTGCAAGTTCTCCCACTTAAAAATATGAGAGGCCTGTAATTTTCATCTGAGGTACACTTCAACTATGAGAGACAGAATGGGGGGAAATAATCCAGGAAATCACAGCTAAGCAGCTTGGTGTGAATAAATCAACTGGGAGCAATTATTAGAAAATGGAAGACATACAAGACCACTGATAATCTCCCTCGATCTGGGGCTCCACGCAAGATCTCACCCCGTGGGGTCAAAATGATCACAAGAACGGTGAGCAAAAATCCCAGAACCACACAGGGGGACCTAGTCAATGACCTGCAGAGAGCTGGGACCAAAGTAACAAAGGCTACCATCAGTAACACACTACGCCGCCAGGGAATCAAATTCTGCAGTGCCAGACGTGTCCCCCTGCTTAAGCCAGTACATGTCCAGGCCCGTCTGAAGTTTGCTAGAGCATTTAGATGATCCAGAAGAGGATTGGGAGAATGTCATATGGTCAGATGAAACCAAAATAGACCTTTTTGGTAAAAACTCAACTAGACGTGTTTGGAGGAGAAAGAATGCTGAGTTGCATCCAAAGAACACCATACCTACTGTGAAACATGGGGGTGGAAACATCATGCTTTGGGGCTGTTTTTCTGTAAAGGGACCAGGACGACTGATCCGTGTAAAGGAAAGAATGAATGGGGCCATGTATCGTGAGATTTTGAGTGACAACCTCCTTCCATCAGCAAGGGCATTGGAGATGAAACGTGGCTGGGTCTTTCAGCATGACAATGATCCCAAACACACCGCCCGGGCAACGAAAGAGTGGCTTCGTAAGAAGCATTTCAAGGTCCTGGAGTGGCCTAGCCAGTCTCCAGATCTCAACCCCATAGAAAATCTTTGGAGGGAGTTGAAAGTCTGTGTTGCCCAGCGACAGCCCCAAAACATCACTGCTCTAGAGGAGATCTGCATGGAGGAATGGGCCAAAATACCAGCAACAGTGTGTGAAAACCTTGTGAAGACTTACAGAAAACGTTTGACCTCTGTCATTGCCAACAAAGGGTATATAACAAAGTATTGAGATTAACTTTTGTTATTGACCAAATACTTATTTTCCACCATCATTTGCAAATAAATTCTTTAAAAATCAGACAATGTGATTTTCTGGATTTTTTTTTTTCCTCATTTTGTCTCTCATAGTTGAGGTATACCTAGGATGAAAATTACAGGCCTCTCATCTTTTTAAGTGCGAGAACTTGCACAATTGGTGGCTGACTAAATACTTTTTTGCCCCACTGTATACGTTTTCCCTGCGGAACACAACGTCTCTGCTAACTTTGATGAAAGGTTCATTCGAGTGCTTTTACAGGAGGTTTGCAATTCACACATCAAACTTAGTCACATACTAGACCACAATTGGCTGATGCCAACAATCCAGCTTTTACTTACACTTTTAACTGAGATTTAAGATGAGCAGATAAACTTAATTATAATAACATTATTTATACTAACTTATAATAACAAGAACTAATTTAAAAATGTTCATATTGTACTACAATATACAACAATAATACATATATAAGTATTAATAACTATATACATTTTTAAAGCAATATTGGAACACAGTAATAATCCTAGATTGTACTACTAACTATTAGGTGGTGTGAGGATCTAAATTAGGATTGATTTATAGATGCAAAACACAGAAGCAAAACTAATATAGTGGGATTTCTGTCATTATATTAGTTTTGCTTCTGTGTTTTGCATCTATAAATCAATCCTAATTTAGATCCTCACACCACCTAATAGTTAGTATCATCATCTACCTCCTCTCCTTAATCACAAAAGTATAACAAATAGATGGATGGAATATAAAATAATTGATGAGGATATGAAAACAAGCCATTCACAAACACACTTGGACTACTAAAACCGAGGATTGAATAAAAGGTTTAAGTGTGATATCATCAAGCTTTGGAGCAGAGCCTGCTTTTGGCATTCAGTATGTGATGAGCTGTAAGACCGTCTTATGTCTATCCCTTTCCTCTTTTTTATTTCTTTTTTTTCCACAACAGGAAACATTCTCCTTAGTGCCAGATGCTCCTCACACACACCCTGTCATATTAAATCAGTAAACAGTTGGCAGCTGGTGACAGAGCACATATAAAACAAACAACTTTATTGAACAGTTTCTTCATTCTGATTATCCCTCATCCATCACTGCTGCAGCCTCTGTAGCCGCTTTCACACCAAATACTTTGCCGTACTCAGTTCCCAGCACTTATGGCGCGTTTCCACTGCAGCGGGTAGCCCCGTTTAAGCGTCCTTAACCGTCCTCAAGCGGCCAGGCCGGTTTTTGGTGGCGTTTCCATATAGCCTAGTACCGGCCAGCGGGTACTTTTTCCCTCTTTTTCCGGCCTCATAAAATCGTGGTTCCCTCAGACCAGGGCCAGGGCTGAACTAGTGACGTCAACACTCTCGACTGCTGATTGGTCAGAGAGAATCGGCACAAGATTGCGCGCGAGTTCATCCCTAGCGTCGCATATATATCTAGAAGCAAGCTTGCAGCATTTTATACACAGCATTTTGTAAACGGAGGAGCTACAAAAATGGCTACTTCTAAGAAAAGCACACCGTGGTCGACCGAGGAGGTGACGACGTTCCTACATCTCATTGGGGATGATCAAATCCAGCGGGAGCTCGACGGAACAACTCGAAATGTGAACAAAAACAAAGCCGATCGCCCCGCCTACACTGCGTTGCTACCCCAGGTCCTAAACTGTAATGGAAATGCGCCACGGCCTGGGCCGGCCAGCGAGGCAGCCCGAGGCCAGAGCGAGGACGCTTAGGGACGCTTAAACGGGGCTACCCCGCTGCAGTGGAAACGCGCCATTAGTATCCCCATGGAACTAAGAGCCGATCACGTTCACACCGGAATACGTTCCCTGAGGGAAGATTACGCAAATGAAGCCGCTGACGTCACGTCACTTTGCTGACGTCGCTTCTTCTTCTTCTTCTTCTTCTTCTTCTTCTTCTTCTTCTTCTTCTTCTTCTTCTTCTTCTTCTTCTTCTTCTTCTTCTTCTTCTTCTTCTTCTTCTTCTTCTTCTTCTTTCTTCTTCTTCTCTTCTTCTTCTTCTTCTTCTTTTCTTCTTCTTCTTCTTCTTCTTCTTCTTCTTCTTCTTCTTCTTCTTCTTCTTCTTCTTCTTCTTCTTCGTGCTTCGTGCTTCGTGCTTCGTGCTTCGTGCTTCGTGCTTCGTGCTTCGTGCTTCGTGCTTCGTGCTTCTTCTTCTTCTTCTTCGTGCTTCTTCTTCTTCTTCTTCGTGCTTCTTCTTCTTCTTCTTCGTGCTTCTTCTTCTTCTTCTTCGTGCTTCTTCTTCTTCGTGCTTCTTCTTCTTCGTGCTTCTTCTTCTTCTTCTTCGTGCTTCTTCTTCTCCTCCTCCAAACAACTTCACAGAGTATACTGCCACCTGAATTCCCCGGCCGGAAGTCCCCGGAGTTGGGGACTGGCTTCAGTAGAAGCTGCTGCGCGGGGCTAATGCTAATAATCCTAATGCCAGAAAATACATTGGCGGCTTCAAAAAACTTTTCAGAGTTTTACGGGGCGTGATTTGCAATTTGCCCAGCCAATCAGAAATTGAAACTTTTCTCCCCAGGAAAGTACCACCTCTCTAGCAGGCACTAAAAAGGGGGTATACATTCTCATGAACTAAGTTCTCTTTTTGGTATGAGCGCAAAATCCCAGGAAATATCGGAACTAAACTCCAAGTACTCCAAGCGTGTGTCTGTGTGTAAGAAAGTTAGTGTGTCGGTGCACTTCTCTGCAGTCTGTTGTCTATATATTTGTGTATGTCTGTGTTACACACTCACTAATATCGTCACCAATGTGACCTCACAGAATCACTACAGTAGATCCCCCATCTGTTACACCCTCAGAGACCTACGCACACACGCACACACACACACACACTAGTTGGCAGCTTGGTGTCTCTGCAGGAGCTGCCATCATCCCAGTGGAAAGCAGCCGAGAAGGGTATCATGTCGCTTTTCTCTCTCCCTCTCCCCGCGTTATCTCCCATCTCTGTGCTGTTTATTGAAGGTTTATCAGCTCCTTCGTCAGGCTACTAGCTAAAGTCGCTGCTGTGTGTTAAAGCTCTCGGCACATGAGTGGCACACACACTCAGAATTGTGTCCCACATGTCAGTTGTGGGTTCAGGCCACTGGGGATCAGCCACGTTATTGTCCTAGCAAGACTTTGCTCTTACCCTTATTGTTTTGTTGATAAGAGTAAGCTATGAAGCTATGAAGCTTAGCTGGCGAATGTAGCTTAGCAAATAATGGAAACTGGGAAACCAGCTTGCCTAACTCAGACAAATTGTATGAAACTATTTCACAGAGGACAGATATGAAAGCCATGATTTTGTAAATATAAATGAAATATGTATTTTGGCACTAGACCCACAATAGTTGAAATGCTAATGGTGTATAGTCAGGAATTCAGGGTGCATGCACCACACTTCTTTCACACTTATTCTCATCAGAATGCCAATAAGAGCTTTGCACAAGCCTCATTTTTAGACTAGACCAATTAGCTTCTTCTACTTCTTCACAACCAAATTCCAATTTCATTACAACATTTCTGAGTCCAGACTGACATTCTCTGTAAATAATTCCCTTAAATGTTTTCAACAAGTACAAAAGCTAAGATTCACAAACTGTTGCCAAGACACAACTCGGTGTTCATGTGGGGATCTTTGGCCTAAGAACAGAAGGCTGCTCTGCGCGTGCCATGACCCCTTATTACAACGTGACCGCCCATGACCAATTGTAGCCTTGGCAAACGAACCCTACGCTGCCAACATCTGCTGTGGGTTTCACTGGACTGCCCCGCATGTTAAGACCTCTTGTATGCAGCTTAAGGGTGGATTGTACGCTAATGGTCCAGTCCTGTAATTGTTACATTACAGTTCATTTAGCTGACAATTTTATCCAAAGCTACTTAGAAAGACTTCTACAGAGTTCACATACTGTTGGCCATGCCTACGAGAGCAATTTGGGGTTCAGTCTCCTGCTTAAGCCCGCGTCACACTGTCCCGAAATTGACACCAGATGGACACACGATAAAGAAAATATTCAAATTCGGCTCTCATCATAACAACATCGGGCCATTTGCGAGGGCATCTTAAGCCATCTTATGACCGCCGGTGGAGTTTATCAGGCACCGGCAGCAACTTCGTGAGCGGTGGCAAAATCTTTGGCATGCCAAAAAATTGCCAAAAGACCTTGCGAAGGTTCATTTTCGTGTTGAATTCGTGTGTCCATTTTGCCCTTCGTGAGGGCTTCTTGTCAAATCGTGTCATCTTCATCTTTACTTCGTGTGATCATCAGTGCCATCGGGCATTTTTCGGCTCACGAAGACAATACGAAGGAAACAAGAAGCTGCCCGATTGTCTTATGAAGGCAACACGACTACGTGAAGCCCTCGCAATGCCGCCGTGTAGCCATCGTATTATAGTACAATTTGTTTTCTGTGAAACTGAAAAGGATATTACATTGTTTTTGTTACTTTCGTTGCAGTTGTATGTCTTAAATATAATTTAGGTTAACTTCCTGTTTTATTTAGATATATATATATTTTGAAGGCGAGTTTACGCTGTTGACAGGAAGTTGTTGTTGCTATGGAAACAACATGACGGAGTGTGTGGTTTGGGTGCCATCGTGTGGCCTTCTGTAGGCATCGTACTTGCTTCGGCTGTTTCTTGGCTGTTGACCAAGTTCGGGGCCATCTTCGTGCGAAATTCACAATTCCATATTCGTGTGTCCATCTGGTGTCAATTTCGGGACAGTGTGACACCAGCCTTAAGGACCGTCCAACATTTTGCCTGGAAGGGCTTGGATCACACCACCCTCCGATTGGTAGCCATCCCCTTGAACTAAAAGGTCTGTAGATCTCAACAAGTTCTATGATACTGTCATCTGTAACTACAATTCCCTTACATTCTTTTCTCATGGATAGGAAATACGCCAACCACTTCCTTGTCTTAACCTAGAAGGTTGGAATATGCAGACTTCTACCGATGCCATATGCCCAATATGACATTGTTAACCAAAATGATAAATAATTTATCTAACACAATTAAATTGGTTGTTCCTTACCCCAAGGTACACCATTCTATCAAGTTTCATGTTAATCGGAAAAGTAGTTTTTCTGTAATCATGCTGATAAATCTGACAAACAAATCAAAAATTGGCAATGTAGGCTGGATACCTAAACTGGTCACCCGTACTATATTTCTTTCTGCATGTACATTTACATGAGCCTGATGAACCACTGCATTTGGCACCTCTATCTCTCTGTGTTTCTCCGGGTCTCTCACTTCAGCTTCCACACTGACCGTTAGGGAGAAATGGGTGAGAAGAGGGAGGGGCTTGGACAGCAGAGGCCAACGTGAGTGGGCAGTTATTTTTTTCTTAAGGAAAGCACGGTGCAAATAATGTTAGGTTTTGTCATTGGGAGTACTTACCTTAGCCTTGTGTGTGTGTGTGTGTGTGTGTGTGTGCGTGTGTGTGTGTGTGGTGTGTGTGTGTGGTGTGTGTGTGTGTGTGTGTGTGTTGTGTGTTGTGTGGTGTGTGTGTGTGTGTGTGTGGTGTGTGTGTGTGGTGTGTGTGGTGTGTGTGTGTGTGGTGTGTGTGTGTGTGTTGTGTGTGTGTGTGTGTGTGTTGTGTGGTGTGTGTGTGTGTGTGTGTGTGTGTGTGTGTGTGTGTGTGGTGTGTGTGTGTGTGTGTGTGTGTGTGTGTGTGTGTGTGTGTGTGTGTGTGTGTGTGTGTGTGTGTGTGTGTGTGTGTGTGTGTGTGTGTGTGTGTGTGTGTGTGTGTGTGTGTGTGTGTGTGTGTGATCATTATCACACCTACTGCCACACTTAAGCACAGCAGTTACTATTGTTTGGCCTTGTAAAATGGATCCTTGGGCTGTCATTTGCCGGCATGGGGCTTTCCAAATCAACACACACACACACACACTCTGTTTCTCTGCATGGCCGGTTAGAATGACATCTGCGAGTGGCTCTCATTAAAAGACTGGTGCTGAAAGCAGGTGTCCTAACACACAAATAAATTAAGTTTATTGCATAGTAGTGTTAAAGTAAACCCATATTATTACTTACAAGAAATAATACGTAAAAAAAAATGAGAATCATTTTTCTTATCTTCTTCCTCGTTTGATCTTTTTTTTTTATCTTCCTCCATTTCTCTGCTTTGGTGTTCATCTGGGTTTTCTGGGTGAGTTAGGGTCATTTGGTGTGTGTACGTGTGTTTGTGTGTGTTTTAGTTGACTGCTCTAACTCATTTCAACATAATGTGTCTTTCCATCTTTCTCCCACACACATTTTTTTTTCCTGGCTCAGTTTAATAAAACAACACGCATACTCATTCACACACACTTGCATACACTGAGCTGTCTTTTTAATAGCGTGTCCTCCTGTTGATCCATCATCATGGCAACCCATTTAAATGTTAAACGACCAGCGAGAGGGGGTTCATCTATGCAAACTGCTTTTTTTTTCTATTACTGGATGGATTGGATGGATTTAACTGAGAAAATATACTAACAGAAAACACGCACATGAGCGCACACTCAATGTTTATTATTTGTATATTACACACAGATGTGACCACCTATCATGGCAATGAGGCTGATATAATAGAAATGTTCCATGAAATTGTGGTGTGCACTTTCAATTTGTGTGTCCACTCCTATCATTGCGTGTGTCTTTGTTACTTTTTCTTAGTTCAGCCACTAGTTACAACATTTTCTTTCATAAATCCACTGTAAACACTCATAGAACACGCATTTTTGACACCTAATAATAAAAACAACTTTGTTTCACAGGCTGCTTGTTTATCTTCTTAATTATTAGAGGAAAGCAAGAGGCTTTTGCTTATTCATTGTTTTACAGTGAAATTGAATTCATCACCCAGATACAAATATTTACATACATTTACATATTTTCGTCACATTCCATAAAACATCTCATGGCCCTGTGGGTGGTCCTGACCCCCAAAGCTGAGAACTGCTGCTTGCTTCAAACTGTTCTGCAGTGAAACAAAACCCGTCCTCCACTCCTAATCCATTCTGGCGTCGGAGTGCAAGACAAAGAAATCATAAATTAACACAGCAGGAAATTAAATCAGATAAATAACGAATGTAGCCGTGAATTAAGAACTTGCTAGAAATTGCTAAATCATGAACATTGCTTCGGACAGATTTTCAGACTAGCAAATTGTCTGTGTAATTAGGCGCGGAAAGTATCTAACATTTCTCTTTTGGGTGTTTTAAAAAAGTTATTTCCAAGGTTGTGGAGCTTCCTATCAGGTCTGGACAGTCAGTCTGATAGGGCGGGGGGGGTTTCCAGCAGGGAAAACAGTTTTCTGCAGAGTAGAGGACTTTGCGTCGGCTTAACGCTGTTAAACCTACAATCCCCACAGACAAACACTGTCTAAACCTGACACTGCTGACCCACGCAATTACACACACACACACACACACACACACACACACACACACACACACACACACACACACACACACACACACACACACACACACACACACACACACACACACACACACACACACACACACACACACACACACACACACACACACACCACACACACACACACAGAATTCATGCTCATACAGACAGACATAGACTTTCTACCAGAAGTACATACAATTATTTTCTGGCATAAACCCAGTGATGTTTATGGACATACAGAAAGATTATGAATGCAGCGACAACACACACAAGTGTAACCATGACTATTTTGATGTGAAAACTTCCACATAGCAAATATACGGACAGGTTTTTCAAGCTATACAAACTGCATGCTATTCTTTGTCTTGTCACCAGTCAGTTTACATACTCGGTCTAAAAACATTTGTTAAAGGTAGGGTAGGCAGTGGCGTTTTTATATGTACAAAAGTGGTGGGGCACACAAAACTTAGATGTCTATATATAAGCTTCTGAGGTTCATGGCTGGTGAGGCTCTGACTCTTTAGGTTTACAAATATTATATTTTGACCTAAATCAAAATATCATATTATTTTCAAAAGCTTTTTTTGTCTGATGCTTCAATTAATTTTAAACAGACAGTTCAACAAAAGGATACCCAACAAATGTAATTGTATCATTTAAATATTGAATTGTTCTCTCTTAGTAAGATCCCATTTTCAATCAAATTGCAGTCTTACCTTGACTTGAAGATGAAGTCCATTTGCCTATCCTTCTGGACAAAAATCTCTATTACTTTTTTGTAAAAGTCCTCCTTATGTTCTTGTAGTTTCAAAAGTCTATCATAAATCTAATCTAATCAATAGATTTATGATTCGAAAATTATAAAAGTAGGGTAGACATGTGGATATTATCCGGCTGAACAAAACGTGCATTTATCTAACAGGTTTGTTTCCCACAGATCTTATTTGGAGCTATTTTCTAAAATCCTATGGAGAAATATCATTGCTTTTTTGTGGAGGGAAGCCATGCGCAGTTTATTTCCGGGTTTTAGGACGCCTCACTGCAGCTCTCTCTCCTCCTCTTCACACACCACACTTTTCGCGGCACACGTACTTACAGCCAATCAGCTCTGAATTATGTGAGATGACGTATGGTGGGGCTGGCAGCACTATGCCCCTATGGTCATTATTTTTTTGCCACAGACATTAAATAGGACAATACTCTGAGCATGCGCAGTGTAGTTTTTACAGTCACCATTGACTTAAACAGGGAGAGGGAGGGGCAGGATCGGGTTTTGTCCCACATGGCTCAAAACAGCTCAATAGGCACACACTGTAGACACTAATTAGAAGAACACAGACTAAAACAGCAATGTACAGACGAATCAGATGAATAAACATGATCTTAAAATATATTTTATATATTTTTTAATTTATTTTTTGCATTTTTTTGTAATCATTACTTTTAATACTTTCTGCTGACACTAGGTGGGGCTGTGCCCCACCTGCCCCTAATGACCAGTCGCCACTGAGGGTAGGTAAGAATGGAGAAACCAGCTCGAGTGCGCTACAATTTGAAAGTACGCAGCCGAAAAACATCTGTCCCTTCCTTCAGACTTCCTTACAGAGCCCCTCTTCCAACACACACGAACACGCACATGACCAATGAGGGCACGAGATAAGTTTGTGCACGAGATGGAAGGCTGACAGGCAGGTAGGCCATCCAGTTCCATCCATTGGTCGTGCTTTTTACAGCGCCACAGCTTCCACAGATGACATTTTTTTATGTATTTATTGTCAAAGCATTTAATGTATTCATTGCTATCGGGATGTTACCTACCCAACCTTTAAGCTTTAAAGTGCACCTATCATGCTATTTTTAGGCAATAGCATAGGTCTCAGATATATAAAAATATATAAAAAACATGTCTATGAAGTGTTTTGCTCAATATACCAAACAGATCACCCATTCTAGCCATCCCTGTTTCAAAAGTCAGGGTTCGTACGGGTGCTTGAAATCCTTGAAAATGCTTGAAATTTGTCGTGGTGTTTTCAAGGTTGGGAAAGTGCTTGAATTTTGGGAATGGTGCTTGAAATTGAGATAAAGTGCTTGAAAATGTAAATGCTTTACTTTTACAATAAATTGCTGTCTGACTGAATAGTTCGCTTTTTAGAATAAAATAAAAGAATTGCTTCGCTTCTACATAAAACAGCTCCGCTGCGGCCTTCCCGCGCTATTGCGCGCAACCTGCAAGTGTTTGTGTTACGTGTGACCTGGGCATTCTGATGAGAGGGATAGATGACTGTGTGCCAGGAGGTTGCAGTTTCAACGAGCGTTGGCTAGCAGAAGACAAATACAAGCCATGGCTAAGACGAGGGTCAAGCCCACGTGTAGCCTCCTGCAAAGTTTGCAAACATAACGATGGGAGAGTCTGCGCTGACGAGCCACATGAAAGGTACGCCGTAGAAGAGCATTTTAGATTAGGCTAACGTTGCATGTTACGTTTGTTTAAGCTAACGTTAGCTAGCTGAATAGCGAACTCGATTGAGGGATAATAATAATTGCAGGGGACAATCATTTCAGAGGAGCGTACCTATGTTAATATGTGCGTTACAGTCGCCATCCTGTGGTGTTCAGAGGATGAAGCTCTCACGGCATTTTGTGTTATAGTCACGAATATAATCTATTGATTCGACACAGAGCGATTTTGAAAAGCAATGTATTTCTACTGGTAGTATGTTTCGTGCCTAAACCAAATGTACTTGCTCTCCTCGAAATCAGTCACATTGACCCGAAGACACATTTCGTTTGTATTACTGGTCTGGGGGAAGCTCGTGTGTGTGTGTGTGTGTGTGTGTGTGTGTGTGGTGTGTGTGTGTGTGTGTGTGTGTGTGTGGTGTGGTGTGTGTGTGTGTGTGTGTGTGTGTGTTGTGTGTGTGTGTGTGTGTGTGTGTGTGTGGTGTGTGTAGTGTGTGTTGTGTGTGTGTGTGTGTGTGTGTGTGTGTGGTGTGTGTGTGTTGTGTGTGTGTGTGTGTGTGTGTGTGGTGTGTGTGTGTGTGTGTGTGTGTGTGTGTGTGTGTGTGTGTGTGTGTGTGTGTGGTGTGTGGTGTGTGTGTGTGTGTGGTGTGTGTGTGTGTGTGTGTGTGTGTGTGTGTGTGTGTGTGTGTGTGTGTTGTGTGTGTGTGGTGTGTGTGTGTGTGTGTGTGTGTGTGTGTGTGTGTGTGTGTGTGTGTGTGTGCCGGGGAAACACTCACGAGAAACACCGGCTGTTGCTTGCTGTGATGTTACATTAGTCCGTTCTCTGCTTGTAATTATGCCGAAGCTTCAAAGTTGTATTTATCATCTGAATTTGCCGAAACAAGTTTAATATTCTGAAAGCCAAGACTTTGTTTATTTGAAAACAGATGAAAACAAACTGTGTTTTATATAAAATTGAAGTATTATACAAGTAAAACTACATTTTGCTTTAATCCCATGTAATTGTAGAATGAACACAGTCTTCCTTTGCAGATGTATAAGTCAGGTGTCTTGAGTAGTCAGCATTACCTACAAATCATTGTACACATTTGTAAATATTATTTTCCACTTGTTACCATTGTGAGGCTATTTTTATGCAGCTCTGTGTGATTTTGTGGCTACAATTCAGACTAATACGCTACCAGAGGTGGAATAAGTATTCAGATCTTGTACTTGAGTAAAAGTACAAGTACTCAGATCTTGTAGTGAAATTATAAGTACTCAGATCTTGTACTTAGCAAAAGTAGAAGTACCAGAGTGTAGGAATACTCTGTGACAGTAAAAGTCCTGCATTCAAAATGTTCCTCAAGTGAAAGTAGAAAAGTATTCTCATCAAAATATAGTTAAAGTAGCGACAGTAAAAGTAGTCGTTGTGCCGATTGGTCCATTTCAGAATAATATATATGATATGTTTTCTAATGATTGATCATGAAAGTGTTCTCAAAGCTGGTAAAGGTGCAGCTAGTTTGAATGACTTTGTATACTGCAGGGTAGCTTGTGGATTTACTCCAGGTGGAACTAAAGTCTGATTTAACACGTGGTTATATTTCACATCATTCATCCACATCTGTGAAGTTACTAAAGGTATTAAATATGTAGTGGAGGAAAAGTACACCATGTACCTCTGAACTGTAGTGGAGTAGAAGTACACCATGTACCTCTAAACTGTAGTGGAGTAGAAGTACACCATGTACCTCTGAACTGTAGTGGAGTAGAAGTACACCATGTACCTCTGACTTGTGTTTACTGCCAACCTAAAAGTACCTCAAAAATAGTGATCAATAATGTATTGAAAAGTGATTTGGCTGATTGTTTTATATTGGCTCAGACAGGTTATATGGGACATACAGATGGGTCACTCATTTTGAAATATTAAACTTTTTTCAAAGTTTTTCATCCTCAAGTAGAGCATTATGAAACACACATTTGTTTGTTTATAGCATAAAGAACATCTGATTTAATGTGAGATAGGGAAATAATCATTTGAGTATGTGTATATAAAATATGTAATTTACAACAGCTGTAAGATGCATGAAAAGCTTGAAAATGCACCTTGAAAATGCTTGAATTTGACTTTGGAAAAGGTGTAAGAACCCTGAAAAGTGCTGATTTTGGGTATAAAGCTTTAAAAAAAGAAAGACATTTTTATTTTATTTTTAAAAGAAGGGGGCTGAGCTGATGCGGGACCCAGCAGCTACTGTCTAAACCAGGGCTATTACATTTCAAATTCAGTTGGGCCAGATTTTATAACTACAAAATTCAGACATTCAGCACAACGAATTAGCATTAATTTAACAGAATCTGAGGCATCTCAAAGTGCATACAAAACAATAAGTGCACAGTTGTAGCATTACATTTGTTTGCTTTAGAAGTAAAATATTCAGGTTATTCTTTTGAACCAGGCACATCACAAAGTGCATTTAACTGAATACAATAATAGCAGTCTTAATAAATGTCTTCATACATACAAAATAAAATTGGATACATGCACATCAAAGAGTGCATTAACAAACAGTTAAAGAGCTCCAATGTAACAAAAAGAGGTAGTACTGTAGCAATAGGCCTACTATTTTTTCACTTTTCAAGTAATAACAACACAATCATATGTTTTGGTCACATTTGACCCAGACACATTACAAAGTGCATTTAAATGAATACACAAATAACTGTCAAACCCTTCAGTGCACAAGGCCATAACAAGGGATAAGGGTATAACATATGAATGAATACTACACTACACGTCTAAGTATAGTAGGTGCTTACTATCACCTCAATTGTGATTTGTCATCGTTGACTTTCTCAATGGGAGAAGTGGCATTTTTAGTTTTGAACAAGAGCAGAGATTTTTGGCTCATAGGATGCAATCCTAAGACATTGGTGAAGAGCGCTGTCAGTCAGGGAGCAGCGAGTGCTACTTTGTATTAAGTTCATGTGTGAAAAGCTTAATTCACATGTGTATGTTGATGGTTACGGATGACTGCATATCAATAAGTTCCAGTGTACATTTCCCCTCATCAATGGAGGGGACCACCTCTTTTGCTTTGGTGGATACGTCCCCCCTCTATTGCAACAGTGAAGGGGTCTCTTGGCAAAGCCACATCACCTCTGTGGGCAGAGCAAGTCCAATCGAGTTCTCTCTCAACCTCGCAATGAAGTCATCCGTGATTTGTGCCGGGGATGTGATGTGTTTGTGGAGCGTCGGAAAAGGCAGCATCCGACCCGTGCTCAAGTCGGTCGCGGAAAAGGTCCAGCTTGACTTGGAATGCGCGCATCTGCTCCACAAGATCAATGACCGTTTTGTCTCTGTTTACGCTTCAGAGTTGAGAGAGACATGTTTTAGAGTTGCTATCATAGGACCACCGTTACTAGCACCACTAGATGCACTTTCAAAAAACGCGCTGCATTGTGGTTTGGTGGTTTCTAGGCAACACGGAGTGTCGCGTTCATGGTCTGTACCACTTGGGAGTTGGTTCTGGGCCGCATCTGGCCCGCGGGCCGCCATTTGAATAGGCCTGGTCTAAACTAAATACTGCCGTAAGTACCCCCGTTTTTAGAGATTTGGGTACGGAGGAAAAGAGAGGGTTTTATTTTCTGACGCTGCGTGAGTTCCCTGACACACCGGGGACACATATTTATCTATAAAAGACATCAAAAAGTGCATTTTGCATGATAGGTCCCCTTTAAGTTAATGTATGTAATGTAATACATCATCCAGTATTGGATATTCTTGATCATAGACAGGACACACTTTAGCCCATTACCTATGCATTGCCTTCTAAACGTTCTCCAGTCAATTCGTTAGATTTCCATTAATCATTTGCTATTTAGCATATATAATCAAATGCACATTCTGTCTCTGTGGATGGTCAACATATGATAAATTCTTCCGAACCAAACTATTCTTTAACGGTTGAAATCCAAGGTTTTACAGAAAGACATGCTTTTTAGAGTGCTCAGTGTTTTCAATGAATACCTGTCATTACATTTTAAAAAGGTACAATCCATCTCGATCTTAGCAAATTGTCATAAGTGACAATCTGTCTCCAGGGATAGTCAAAGTCTAAAACATTCTTGCAATTATTTTTTAATAACAACAAGGTATATTTTTATCACGCAAAGCTTCTTTCATTGCTGTGTCTTTCTTTCTGGTGCACCATTTACTTATTATTCTTTGTTTTAATGGTAGACTAGCTTATATTTGAGAATGACGACTGAACTATTTTAATATTTTTGAAATCTAAGGCTTCACAAATAAGCATACATTTGTTGAGTTTTTCAAATAGTGTTTTGATGAATACTTGCAACATCTTAAGAAAGTAAAATCTATGTGTAGTGCAACAGTACTATCCACATAACCATCGAATGCTTCAAACCACACACTTTCATCTGGCGGGATACACTTGCGTTCTTTGTTTCTGACTTCTCTCAGACGTAGTCATTACTGCCATACTTCCTTGTTGATGATATGGTGTTTTCCACCATCTATATGGGTTTTATAAAATACATTTTTATCTACAAAAGCCTGTCTTTTATTCTCTGTCTGTTGTCCAATCTTTCTTTATTCTCCATATTCCCTCTGCTCGCAGTACTTTTGTGTCTCTCTGGCTCTCTGTGTTTGCTGTATTCTCCAATTACCTCTTGAAAATGCACAGGTCATCTTATTGATATTGCCGAGCTAAAAGAAGAAAACATGTGGAAATAAAAGCAGACAGTCCAAATGGCTTTTTTCTCTCTCCTTCGAAAATAGACTCTTGCTGCAATTTTTCACTCTGAATTTAGCTGAAAAGCTCCTTGTGATGGTTTCTCTCAAATGGAAAAGCTTTTAGTTTAGCTTTTGGAGACAATTCTCGCCCAATGAGCTGACCTCTGTCTCCTCACCCTGTTTCTACCTCCATTACTTTCCCCCTCGCTCCCAGAAGGACGAATTGTCCCGTGTGACTGGCTTTGTTCTGGAGAGCGGTAAGGAGCAGCTCATGTTTGAGGTGCCTCTTAATGATACCGGCTCGGCAGGCCTGGGCATCAGCCTCAAAGGAAACAAGTCCAGGGAGACCGGAGAGAGGACCTGGGAATATTCATCAAATCCATTATACATGGAGGGGCAGCATACAAGGTAAGCAACAAACAAAGACAACCTGTGTTCCTGTAAAGTAATCATTGTTATATTTGGGAAACATTTAAGACTTACCTGAAGTTATTGTTTTTGACTAGCGTATGGTAAAAAAGGCAACGTTTTTTCCAAAGGGAGTCAAAAGAATGTCAGTAGAGAGTCCAAAGAGTGTGTTTCCGTGGCCGGTTCTGAGCCGAAACCAGGTTTGCTGTAAACTGTAACAGTATAAACTGACAAGTAGCGTCAAGATAACTTATTATTCATGAGAAAGTCTTCTGGGGACACCACAGCTGTCTCTGCGTCTCCTGCCATGTGCTCCTGTTCGGTTAACCTTTGACCTCTTACTCACCAGGACACACTTGACATGTCGTGGACAGCAGAGAGACAGACAGACACATGCACTCACATACATGTTTGGGTTCACAGTGTTTAGTATGTGTGTGCAGACGGACAATAATAGATGGAAACAGGTTCTCTGTAGAGGCATACATTCTACACAAGGGAAGTCAGACAGACGGAGCTGATGCTAGTCTCTGTCTGTGTGTGTTTGTGTGTCTGTGTTTGTGTGTGTCTGTTTGTGTTGTTGGTTGGTGCCGTTATTTATGTCATGTCATGTATGTCATGTCATGTATGTTATGCTGGTATGGCCCCCTCCTAGGTTAGCTTTGTCAGCAGTGTTGCTAGCACTTTTATGTCAATCAGCCTTGTTAGCACCATTAGCACTGTTAGCCGTTGCCGTTTTGGCTCAGCCACCTCCATGTTTGCTTGAGACGTCAAGAGCCAATGCAGGCAACTCTGGCCCAGTCTCCAAATGTGGTACATTTCACCAAAGTTAACAATCATTTATTTATCCACCCTTGATTGTGATCTGCTCCAAAAATCTAGTTTTTACTTTTTCGCCCTATGTGTACCCTATGTGTACCCTTCTCCTAAGTTTCATGAAAATAGGGTCATTATTTTGTCGACAGAAAGACAAACTGAGCCTTGGCAAAGGACAAACATGTACATGGTTATTAACAGACAGATACACAGACCTTCATAAAATGCATAGTTCTATATTCCAGTTCACTGAGAATGCAGATTTTGTTTAATCCGCCTGATGTGTGTGTTTTACAGGATGGTCGACTGCACGTCAACGACCAGATGATGGCAGTAAACGGAGAGTCGTTGCTAGGGCGCTCCAATCACGTGGCCATGGAGACGCTCCGCCGCTCTATGTCACAGGAGGGAAACGTTAGAGGGATGATCCAACTGGTGGTGCTGAGGGCTCTGAAGGTACACACACAACCACACACACTTAAACTAATGACACATTGACTCAGGGGTGTAACATGAATACAAGAGCAGCCTTACTTATTTATTCAGACATCATGACACAATTCCATCAGATTAATGATAAAAACCTAGAGGACATTATTCAACTTCTGAAATCCTCCTCCTGCTGCCTTGATATTATTCCAACAGGATTTTTCAAAGATGTTTTGCCTTGCATGGCCTCAGATCTACTTCATATAGTAAACAAATCTCTTCACTCAGGTATTTTTCCACAGGCCCTGAAAACTGCAGTCATTAAACCGCTCTTAAAAAGAATAATCTAGATGCTTCAGTAATGAACAATTACAGGCCCATATCAAACCTGCCATTTCTAGGTAAAATCATTGAAAAAGTTTGTTTTTCAACAGTTGAGTAATTTCTTGCATTTAAATAACTGTTTGGATGTGTTCCAGTCAGGCCTTTCGTCCAAACCACAGCACTGAGACTGCTCTTGTAAAGGTCTTTAATGACATCCACTTAAACACAGACAGTGGCAGAACTTCAGTGTTAGTATTATTAGATCTCATTGCTGCGTTTGACACTGTTGACCACAATATATTACTAGACCGACTAGAAAACTGGGTGGGACTTTCGGAAACAGTTCTAAATTGGTTTGAATCCTACATAAAGGACAGAAACAACTTTGTTTCTATAGGTAAATACACATCTGAGTTGACAAATATGACATGTGGGGTTCCTCAAGGCTCCATCTTGGGGCCTCTTCTCTTTAACATCTACATGCTACCACTGGCTCAGATAATGAAGAACAACAAATAAGTTACCATAGCTATGCGGATGACACACAATGTACGTAACAATTTCACCAGGAGACTATGCTCCAATTCAACACTGAGTAAGTGCATTGAACAAATCAATGACTGGATGTGTCAGAACTTTCTCCAATTAAACAAAGATAAAACTGAGGTAATGGTTTTTGGAGCCAAGTCAGAACGTATAAAAGTTAGCGCTGAGCTTCAGTCTGCAATGTTCAAAACAACAGATAAAGCCAGAAATCTAGGTGTAGTCATGGACTCTGACCTGAGTTTCAACAGTCACATTAAAACAGTTACTAAATCAGCCTACTGTCACCTAAAGAACATATCTAGGATAAAAAGACTAATGTCACAGCAGGATTTGGAAAAACTTGTCCATGCTTTTATCTTCAGTAGACTCAACTACTGTAATGGTGTCTTCACAGGTCTCACTAAAAAATCTATTAGAAAGCTGCAGCTGATTCAGAACGCCGCTGCTCAAGTCCTCACTAACACTAAGAAAGTGGATCACATCACTCCTGTTCTGAAGTCTTTACACTGGCTTCCTGTGTGTCAAAGAATAGATTTCAAAATACTGCTGCTGGTTTATAAAGCACTGAATGGTTTAGGCCCAAAATACATTTCTGACCTCCTGCTAAATTATGAACCATCCAGATCTCTCAGGTCTTCAGGGACTGGTCAGCTTTCTGTCCCCAGAGTCAGAACTAAACATGGTAAAGCAGCGTTCAGTTATTATGCTCCAAATATCTGGAACAAACTCCCAGAAACCTGCAGGTCCGCTGCAACTCTGACTACTTTTAAATCCAGGCTGAAGACTTTTCTTTTTGCAGCTGCTTTTAATTGAACTATTCATATCTTAGACTGCACTGTAACTTTTATCCATGTACTTTTTTCTTTTAATGTTTAATTGACTGCCATGTATTTTTTTCTTTTAATGTTTATTTTATTAGCTTTTCTTTTTAATGACTGATTTTAAATGCCATTTTCTTAATCTCTTTCATTTTTTGTAAAGCACTTTGAATTGCCTTGTGTTGAAAAGTGCTATATAAATAAACTTACCTTGCCTTGCCTTACAAAATACCTTTACTGAAATGTTATGGACCCACATCTTTATGAAATAGTCTATTGTATGTGTTCATTTTCACTTTGCTCTGGTGAATGTCATAACATGTAAAAACACAAAGTAATAAACAAAAATAAACATTGTATTTGGAGACTAAAATGGATAGTAAAACACAAACTGCCATTAAAAAGTGTTCTTAATATACTTTGGTTTCTCTTTTTTATATTGTGAAAACATCCAGAATCTAGGTTAGGACCCCCTGCCTGTGACAATGAGAGCCCATGCTCGCCACTGTTGCTTCACTAAGACGAAAACAAACATGCATGTCTTCTTCTATCTTCCCCTTGCGATCTCTATCCCCTCTTCTGGCTCTGAACACTGAAAGCATCTTTCTTTCTTGCAGTCTACTGCCTCTGACTTTTTAGCCCTTCCATCCATTCTTCACATACTTGACACGAGTCACCCTGCACTTACCAGCAGCAGCAGCAGCAGCAGCAGCAGCAAAAGAGCATTTACACTCCAGCTATTCAGATTGTGTCTGTGTGCTTCTTTGTGTGTGACTGAGTGTTCTTCACTCTATATTTTTTCTAGTAGAGAAAGGCGCTTTTCAGCTGGTGCCTTTTACATGGCTCTGTAGAATATTTGTACAAACCTTTGCACACACAAAGCTGGGTTGTTGGTTCAAGTGTGAACGGCCCTCTGCATGGCCTGCTTGTAGTGGGGAAAAAAGATACGTACAGTGCCTGCTTAAAATATGTACACATAAGCACAACAAACAGACATATAGGTACACACAAATAAAAACACACTTTAAAAAAGTACCAGTATTTGGCTGATTGAATAATCTGAATGTTTTATCTCCCAGGAAAATGGGTTTCTTGACAGTTGATCCATTTAAGAATAAAACTAAAATAATAATAATATAAAAAATCAATTAAATATGTATGCAAACACAATAAATTGGTGTAAGAATAACTTTTTGTCAAATGTATAATATTCATAATATATCATATTTAAGAAAACTAAGTAAAATGTCTAATACAAATTACGAGAAAATTGAATACAAAATGTATACACAGTAAACATGAAATGCTCATTTAGTAATCTCTTCTGATTGAAATTAATTGATATACATTTGAACAATGTTTTGAACTAAATAGTTCAAAAGCCCCACGATCTATAGCTTCTTTCAAATGATAAACTGTCATTAAGATTGATTGCAATGCATTTGTAATAAACAGCATTACTTTCAGATAATTGTGGCCCATGTGCTCGCTACATGTGAAGTGGTGTGGCTTGCAGGGCAAGCCTGTCAACTAGCTTGATGGGTGGAAAGCTGTTAGCAACACACAAAGAGTAGCATCCTGTTAAGAGATGAAAGAAGGATAAAAAGAGAGGAAGACAAAGGCAGATATACTGTAAGAGACGATGCCTTTTAAAAGGCTTTTTTGGCTTCAGTATTGATGCTTTTAACATTTCAGAAGTGGACCACTCTACTCTCCTTTTTTCTTCTCTATGTCCTTTGCCCTGTCTCTCACTCAGTTCTTCATACTGTATTCCTCTCCCAGCCATCTCTCCTTTCTCTAAACTCTCACTTCATTATGCAAGCTGCTCTCTTTATTCACTAACTGCCCAAATACCCTATATCTCCAAGCTAAATAAGCATGGCTCAGCAGAGGTTCCTGAACCTGAAGCTGCTCGCTGTGGTACTGTCACAATACCTACATTGCTGATACACAATAATGGCTTGATAATGCCACTTTGTAAATAGTTTCCCAGTGATCAATACATCACATCACATATTCAGCTATTTAGATTTAGTTGATCTCTCATTCTGAAAATATACTTTAACATCCTTGACATGAAAACATTTTCTATAAATATAAGACTTTATACTTAACTTTTGACATGTAATTAAACTCCTTAACTCCTTCCTTACCTTCAAGCACTCTGACACATTAGGCTTACTCCACCATAATAAACTGTTCAACACCAACAATACTTAGTCTGCATAACCTGCAGTTATTCTACTGTGCAATACTAATAACACTTAGGATTAATACTGTGTTAAAATGTACATTTCAAGCATTCATCTGATTTTCATCAGTAATATATTTTTTACAACGTACATACCACTTTATATATTCAGGTTCAGGTTATTTATTTTCACACAAAGGTGCATTTGGTTTGCAGATTAAAGACACAATCCATTGTGACAGCACAGACAACAATATATGATCAAATACACATATTAACATATTAATTTTAATTAACTTCTTACTTGACTAATAAACCTATTTGTTGTGTTAGTTCATTCTCTAATTGCAATATTTTATTTTGACTTATTGTGTTTCTTTGTACATATTTTATTTTAATTTGTCTTTGTATTTTTATTTCATTCCAAAATGGAAAAACTGCCACAAAACAAATATAATAAACTATAAATAAAATATTCTGATTCTTTATGGGAAAAGAGCAACCCAAACGTAAAACCAGATTCAGTTTTATGTTTTGTAGAATTGTTCCTAACATTTAACTGTAACTAGAAACTACGTTTTGCCTCAATAACATCTTCATTGAAAATAAACCTTATCTTTTTCAAGAGCAATCTGATTGCACTATGCAACTGGGATGTGTACTGGGAGACAGTGGGGAGGGGAGGGGGTCCACAGGACCTCTGACACTCTGAAGAGTGATGAAGCCTGGGCTTGAAATTGGGGAGCAGGGGCTGGCACTCGGTGGGGGGTCAAGAGAAAGATGACGGAAAGGATTTATTACGCACACAGCGCTGTCATGTCTTCTCCTGTTTGAGTCTAAACAGAGAAAACACAGCCAGAGCGCCATACATATGCATTCATGTTAATGACTACGTACAGTTTCCACACAGGAGACAAAGACATGCAAATTCAATTCCTAAATGAATAATACATGCACAAAGGGACACATTATTACAGGGGACTAAGAGGGGGGGGGGTGTCAGTGTGAGTGTCACTGCCACACACACAGGAAGCCCTGGTAAAGACAGTTACAAGCCTGAAGGCCATGGGAAATAAGCTCCCCTCTCTCACCTTGATCCTCCGCGTCTCTCTCGTGTCTCCCTCTTCTTCTCTTTCTTTCTACATGCTCAACATCTGATTGAGTTGCAATGCACTGCTACAGAGCACTCAGCTGCTTTTCTGGTCATTTGAATGCAAATGACATCAAACATGAATAAAGATTCATCTAAAAAAACAAGCTTGTGAAAACTCTTGTATAATGGCTTCTGTTGCTATGGAAGTGAGGATGTCATCAAGTTAATATAGGCTTGAACTTGTGTTTTTATGTTTTAACGTATGAGGTTCTGAAACAAATGAACGGATGATATACAGAAGCGATTAGATATTTACAAGGCAGATGTTTTTTAGTTGTGTAAAATCTTATAATTTGAATTAAAATAAATACATTCAAAATGTTTTGGTGTTGAAGGAAGTGCAATGTCTTTAGAGCCTTCGTGGGGTTGAACAGAAATGTATTTTTCCTAAACTATTAAACATGTTAACAACACATTTTTACGTGGCTGCATTTGCTTACTTTAAAACAATGTTGTGTCCATTATCTGTCTGTCTGTTTCTGATATTCGTTATTGTTTCCTCCCTGTTTTAGGATCAACTTGGGGTGTCACCCAATCGCTCATTCGACAGCTCCTCTGGTCTGATGGGTCCAGTGAACGGTCACTCCATGGTGAACAACTCTCTCTATGCATCTCATGGTGAGTGGACTTTGATCATCATCATTGTTGGACAGCAGGCTAATACACATGACATCTATGAATCAAGTGTATTTTTTATTTATGAATAATCTAGCACTATCATCTCTGTTTGTATCCTGTCTCAGGTCTCTTTATATGAGGTCAACTCAAAGTATATAACGTAGCCGTGAACAGCTACTTGATAAGAAAATAAACCGGAACATCCCTGAAAATAGCTGGAAATCTAGAAACATTTGAGTCATTATTTTACATAATAAATACATATTACAAATATTTCATCTTAGGAATTTCCTTTGGGCATATACATTTTTATTTTATTCTGTTCATTTATTATGTATTGTTTTGGGGCAATGTTCACCTCTATTAGATGATGGGAGAGAGATTGTTGTGACATGGAACAAATGTACAAATGTCCCAAGACTGATTCAGGCCGTCCAAAATCCATCCAACTTTCATGGCTTGGTGGAATTTTGTCAAATATGGCACAAATGTCCCCCGTAACCCTTTGGAGTCCTGGGCTAATTTGGCCGTTTTCACATACTTTTGATTTGTCTTACAAAACCCCATTAAGAAATGTATGGCATGTCAATGTTTGGTATCTTTTTTTTAAGGACAACCTCACCTATATATCCTGATAGTTCTTTTTTTTCATTTTGAGATACTATATGAACATTTTGGACCCAAAATCACAGAAAAACGTAAAAACGGATTTTGAAAATGATATTATTTTTTATACACAAACATGCATAACGAAACCATTTGAAAGCTGGAAATATATACATGTGATGTCACTATGATAATGTGAAAGTTTGATTGAGGTAGCATGAACCTACACATTTGATGAACAAATAACAGGTGTATCCATAGGCGTTTTTTCCTCATTTCTCAAGTTCTGTCAACAGTGACACAGTAGGCACAACAACACATTTAAAAGCTTAAATAATGTACATGGGATTTCATTCTGATAAGGCAAAAGTGTTATTATAAATATAATACAATATATATACACATTATGTACAAAAATCATTTTTGTCTGTCTTTATCTGTGCCACGCTTCAAAGCAGTTTCTGTCAACTACGACACAGAGGGCAACATCACAGGCTCCTCCTCTCCTCCTCCTCCTCCCTCCCTCTCCCCTCCTCCTCCCTCTTCCTCCTCATCCTCCTCATGTCAAAAAACAAGCTTAGAGCTTGACTCACGTTCAGAGTTCTCTTCATCATAGTTGAATCTTCAAAACTCTAAATCTATCTAACTATATCTAAATTCTCAATGTTTGTCTGTCACTTTACTTCAATCGCCGTCTCTCTTCGTCTCCGCCGCCTGTCTTCGTATATCTTCGTCTCTCTCCTTTCCCGCCG